>NW_026872200.1:0-49701 GCF_033458585.1 Syngnathus typhle
AAGCAATAAAATTAAAAATGCTTATAAAACATAAACCAAACGTTGGAGGTGGTCATTTCTTCATGCGCAGTGATAAACTCGGCACTCTACAGCACCCGAGAGCGTTTTTTTCCATGCCAACCTAACCAGAGTGACGGGAGCGGCACAATTCAGAAAAAGTGCTCAGCTCGCCGAGAAAACGCGATTTAAGCAATAAAATTAAAAATGCTTATAAAACATAAACCAAACGTTGGAGGTGGTCATTTCTTCATGCGCAGTGATAAACTCGGCACTCTAAAGCACCCGAGAGCGTTTTTTTCCATGCCAACCTAACCAGAGTGACGGGAGCGGCACAATTCAGAAAAAGTGCTCAGCTCGCCGAGAAAATGCGATTTAAGCAATAAAATTAAAAATGCTTATAAAACATAAACCAAACGTTGGAGGTGGTCATTTCTTCATGCGCAGTGATAAACTCGGCACTCTAAAGCATCCGAGAGCGTTTTTTTCCATGCCAACCTAACCAGAGTGACGGGAGCGGCACAATTCAGAAAAAGTGCTCAGCTCGCCGAGAAAATGCGATTTAAGCAATAAAATTAAAAATGCTTATAAAACATAAAGCAAACGTTGGAGGTGGTCATTTCTTCATGCGCAGTGATAAACTCGGCACTCTACAGCACCCGAGAGCGTTTTTTTCCATGCCAACCTAACCAGAGTGACGGGAGCGGCACAATTCAGAAAAAGTGCTCAGCTCGCCGAGAAAATGCGATTTAAGCAATAAAATTAAAAATGCTTATAAAACATAAACCAAACGTTGGAGGTGGTCATTTCTTCATGCGCAGTGATAAACTCGGCACTCTAAAGCACCCGAGAGCGTTTTTTTCCATGCCAACCTAACCAGAGTGACGGGAGCGGCACAATTCAGAAAAAGTGCTCAGCTCGCCGAGAAAATGCGATTTAAGCAATAAAATTAAAAATGCTTATAAAACATAAACCAAACGTTGGAGGTGGTCATTTCTTCATGCGCAGTGATAAACTCGGCACTCTACAGCACCCGAGAGCGTTTTTTTCCATGCCAACCTAACCAGAGTGACGGGAGCGGCACAATTCTGAAAAAGTGCTCAGCTTGCCGAGAAAACGCGATTTAAGCAATAAAATTAAAAATGCTTATAAAACATAAACCAAACGTTGGAGGTGGTCATTTCTTCATGCGCAGTGATAAACTCGGCACTCTAAAGCACCCGAGAGCGTTTTTTTCCATGCCAACCTAACCAGAGTGACGGGAGCGGCACAATTCAGAAAAAGTGCTCAGCTCGCCGAGAAAATGCGATTTAAGCAATAAAATTAAAAATGCTTATAAAACATAAACCAAACGTTGGAGGTGGTCATTTCTTCATGCGCAGTGATAAACTCGGCACTCTAAAGCACCCGAGAGCGTTTTTTTCCATGCCAACCTAACCAGAGTGACGGGAGCGGCACAATTCAGAAAAAGTGCTCAGCTCGCCGAGAAAATGCGATTTAAGCAATAAAATTAAAAATGCTTATAAAACATAAACCAAACGTTGGAGGTGGTCATTTCTTCATGCGCAGTGATAAACTCGGCACTCTAAAGCACCCGAGAGCGTTTTTTTCCATGCCAACCTAACCAGAGTGACGGGAGCGGCACAATTCAGAAAAAGTGCTCAGCTCGCCGAGAAAATGCGATTTAAGCAATAAAATTAAAAATGCTTATAAAACATAAACCAAACGTTGGAGGTGGTCATTTCTTCATGCGCAGTGATAAACTCGGCACTCTACAGCACCCGAGAGCGTTTTTTTCCATGCCAACCTAACCAGAGTGACGGGAGCGGCACAATTCAGAAAAAGTGCTCAGCTCGCCGAGAAAATGCGATTTAAGCAATAAAATTAAAAATGCTTATAAAACATAAACCAAACGTTGGAGGTGGTCATTTCTTCATGCGCAGTGATAAACTCGGCACTCTAAAGCACCCGAGAGCGTTTTTTTCCATGCCAACCTAACCAGAGTGACGGGAGCGGCACAATTCAGAAAAAGTGCTCAGCTCGCCGAGAAAATGCGATTTAAGCAATAAAATTAAAAATGCTTATAAAACATAAACCAAACGTTGGAGGTGGTCATTTCTTCATGCGCAGTGATAAACTCGGCACTCTAAAGCACCCGAGAGCGTTTTTTTCCATGCCAACCTAACCAGAGTGACGGGAGCGGCACAATTCAGAAAAAGTGCTCAGCTCGCCGAGAAAATGCGATTTAAGCAATAAAATTAAAAATGCTTATAAAACATAAACCAAACGTTGGAGGTGGTCATTTCGTCATGTGCAGTGATAAACTCGGCACTCTAAAGCACCCGAGAGCGTTTTTTTCCATGCCAACCTAACCAGAGTGACGGGAGCGGCACAATTCAGAAAAAGTGCTCAGCTCGCCGAGAAAATGCGATTTAAGCAATAAAATTAAAAATGCTTATAAAACATAAACCAAACGTTGGAGGTGGTCATTTCTTCATGCGCAGTGATAAACTCGGCACTCTAAAGCACCCGAGAGCGTTTTTTTCCATGCCAACCTAACCAGAGTGACGGGAGCGTCACAATTCAGAAAAAGTGCTCAGCTCGCCGAGAAAATGCGATTTAAGCAATACAATTAAAAATGCTTATAAAACATAAACCAAACGTTGGAGGTGGTCATTTCTTCATGCGCAGTGATAAACTCGGCACTCTAAAGCACCCGAGAGCGTTTTTTTCCATGCCAACCTAACCAGAGTGACGGGAGCGGCACAATTCAGAAAAAGTGCTCAGCTCGCCGAGAAAATGCGATTTAAGCAATAAAATTAAAAATGCTTATAAAACATAAACCAAACGTTGGAGGTGGTCATTTCTTCATGCGCAGTGATAAACTCGGCACTCTAAAGCATCCGAGAGCGTTTTTTTCCATGCCAACCTAACCAGAGTGACGGGAGCGGCACAATTCAGAAAAAGTGCTCAGCTCGCCGAGAAAATGCGATTTAAGCAATAAAATTAAAAATGCTTATAAAACATAAACCAAACGTTGGAGGTGGTCATTTCTTCATGCGCAGTGATAAACTCGGCACTCTACAGCACCCGAGAGCGTTTTCTTCCATGCCAACCTAACCAGAGTGACGGGAGCGGCACAATTCAGAAAAAGTGCTCAGCTCGCCGAGAAAATGCGATTTAAGCAATAAAATTAAAAATGCTTATAAAACACAAACCAAACGTTGGAGGTGGTCATTTCTTCATGCGCAGTGATAAACTCGGCACTCTGAAGCACCCGAGAGCGTTTTTTTCCATGCCAACCTAACCAGAGTGACGGGAGCGGCACAATTCAGAAAAAGTGCTCAGCTCGCCGAGAAAATGCGATTTAAGCAATAAAATTAAAAATGCTTATAAAACATAAACCAAACGTTGGAGGTGGTCATTTCTTCATGCGCAGTGATAAACTCGGCACTCTAAAGCACCCGAGAGCGTTTTTTTCCATGCCAACCTAACCAGAGTGACGGGAGCGGCACAATTCAGAAAAAGTGCTCAGCTCGCCGAGAAAATGCGATTTAAGCAATAAAATTAAAAATGCTTATAAAACATAAACCAAACGTTGGAGGTGGTCATTTCTTCATGCGCAGTGATAAACTCGGCACTCTACAGCACCCGAGAGCGTTTTTTTCCATGCCAACCTAACCAGAGTGACGGGAGCGGCACAATTCAGAAAAAGTGCTCAGCTCGCCGAGAAAATGCGATTTAAGCAATAAAATTAAAAATGCTTATAAAACATAAACCAAACGTTGGAGGTGGTCATTTCTTCATGCGCAGTGATAAACTCGGCACTCTAAAGCACCCGAGAGCGTTTTATTCCATGCCAACCTAACCAGAGTGACGGGAGCGTCACAATTCAGAAAAAGTGCTCAGCTCGCCGAGAAAATGCGATTTAAGCAATAAAATTAAAAATGCTTATAAAACATAAACCAAACGTTGGAGGTGGTCATTTCTTCATGCGCAGTGATAAACTCGGCACTCTAAAGCACCCGAGAGCGTTTTTTTCCATGCCAACCTAACCAGAGTGACGGGAGCGGCACAATTCAGAAAAAGTGCTCAGCTCGCCGAGAAAATGCGATTTAAGCAATAAAATTAAAAATGCTTATAAAACATAAACCAAACGTTGGAGGTGGTCATTTCTTCATGCGCAGTGATAAACTCGGCACTCTAAAGCACCCGAGAGCGTTTTATTCCATGCCAACCTAACCAGAGTGACGGGAGCGTCACAATTCAGAAAAAGTGCTCAGCTCGCCGAGAAAATGCGATTTAAGCAATAAAATTAAAAATGCTTATAAAACATAAACCAAACGTTGGAGGTGGTCATTTCTTCATGCGCAGTGATAAACTCGGCACTCTAAAGCACCCGAGAGCGTTTTTTTCCATGCCAACCTAACCAGAGTGACGGGAGCGGCACAATTCAGAAAAAGTGCTCAGCTCGCCGAGAAAATGCGATTTAAGCAATAAAATTAAAAATGCTTATAAAACATAAACCAAACGTTGGAGGTGGTCATTTCTTCATGCGCAGTGATAAACTCGGCACTCTAAAGCACCCGAGAGCGTTTTTTTCCATGCCAACCTAACCAGAGTGACGGGAGCGGCACAATTCAGAAAAAGTGCTCAGCTCGCCGAGAAAATGCGATTTAAGCAATAAAATTAAAAATGCTTATAAAACATAAACCAAACGTTGGAGGTGGTCATTTCTTCATGCGCAGTGATAAACTCGGCACTCTAAAGCACCCGAGAGCGTTTTTTTCCATGCCAACCTAACCAGAGTGACGGGAGCGGCACAATTCAGAAAAAGTGCTCAGCTCGCCGAGAAAATGCGATTTAAGCAATAAAATTAAAAATGCTTATAAAACATAAACCAAACGTTGGAGGTGGTCATTTCTTCATGCGCAGTGATAAACTCGGCACTCTAAAGCACCCGAGAGCGTTTTTTTCCATGCCAACCTAACCAGAGTGACGGGAGCGGCACAATTCAGAAAAAGTGCTCAGCTCGCCGAGAAAATGCGATTTAAGCAATAAAATTAAAAATGCTTATAAAACATAAACCAAACGTTGGAGGTGGTCATTTCTTCATGCGCAGTGATAAACTCGGCACTCTAAAGCACCCGAGACTGTTTTTTTACATGCCAACCTAACCAGAGTGACGGGAGCGGCACAATTCAGAAAAAGTGCTCAGCTCGCCGAGAAAATGCGATTTAAGCAATAAAATTAAAAATGCTTATAAAACATAAACCAAACGTTGGAGGTGGTCATTTCTTCATGCGCAGTGATAAACTCGGCACTCTACAGCACCCGAGAGCGTTTTTTTCCATGCCAACCTAACCAGAGTGACGGGAGCGGCACAATTCAGAAAAAGTGCTCAGCTCGCCGAGAAAATGCGATTTAAGCAATAAAATTAAAAATGCTTATAAAACATAAACCAAACGTTGGAGGTGGTCATTTCTTCATGCGCAGTGATAAACTCGGCACTCTAAAGCACCCGAGAGCGTTTTTTTCCATGCCAACCTAACCAGAGTGACGGGAGCGGCACAATTCAGAAAAAGTGCTCAGCTCGCCGAGAAAATGCGATTTAAGCAATAAAATTAAAAATGCTTATAAAACATAAACCAAACGTTGGAGGTGGTCATTTCTTCATGCGCAGTGATAAACTCGGCACTCTACAGCACCCGAGAGCGTTTTTTTCCATGCCAACCTAACCAGAGTGACGGGAGCGGCACAATTCTGAAAAAGTGCTCAGCTTGCCGAGAAAACGCGATTTAAGCAATAAAATTAAAAATGCTTATAAAACATAAACCAAACGTTGGAGGTGGTCATTTCTTCATGCGCAGTGATAAACTCGGCACTCTAAAGCACCCGAGAGCGTTTTTTTCCATGCCAACCTAACCAGAGTGACGGGAGCGGCACAATTCAGAAAAAGTGCTCAGCTCGCCGAGAAAATGCGATTTAAGCAATAAAATTAAAAATGCTTATAAAACATAAACCAAACGTTGGAGGTGGTCATTTCTTCATGCGCAGTGATAAACTCGGCACTCTAAAGCACCCGAGAGCGTTTTTTTCCATGCCAACCTAACCAGAGTGACGGGAGCGGCACAATTCAGAAAAAGTGCTCAGCTCGCCGAGAAAATGCGATTTAAGCAATAAAATTAAAAATGCTTATAAAACATAAACCAAACGTTGGAGGTGGTCATTTCTTCATGCGCAGTGATAAACTCGGCACTCTACAGCACCCGAGAGCGTTTTTTTCCATGCCAACCTAACCAGAGTGACGGGAGCGGCACAATTCAGAAAAAGTGCTCAGCTCGCCGAGAAAATGCGATTTAAGCAATAAAATTAAAAATGCTTATAAAACACAAACCAAACGTTGGAGGTGGTCATTTCTTCATGCGCAGTGATAAACTCGGCACTCTGAAGCACCCGAGAGCGTTTTTTTCCATGCCAACCTAACCAGAGTGACGGGAGCGGCACAATTCAGAAAAAGTGCTCAGCTCGCCGAGAAAATGCGATTTAAGCAATAAAATTAAAAATGCTTATAAAACATAAACCAAACGTTGGAGGTGGTCATTTCTTCATGCGCAGTGATAAACTCGGCACTCTAAAGCACCCGAGAGCGTTTTTTTCCATGCCAACCTAACCAGAGTGACGGGAGCGGCACAATTCAGAAAAAGTGCTCAGCTCGCCGAGAAAATGCGATTTAAGCAATAAAATTAAAAATGCTTATAAAACATAAACCAAACGTTGGAGGTGGTCATTTCTTCATGCGCAGTGATAAACTCGGCACTCTAAAGCACCCGAGAGCGTTTTTTCCCATGCCAACCTAACCAGAGTGACGGGAGCGGCACAATTCAGAAAAAGTGCTCAGCTCGCCGAGAAAATGCGATTTAAGCAATAAAATTAAAAATGCTTATAAAACATAAACCAAACGTTGGAGGTGGTCATTTCTTCATGTGCAGTGATAAACTCGGCACTCTAAAGCACCCGAGAGCGTTTTTTTCCATGCCAACCTAACCAGAGTGACGGGAGCGGCACAATTCAGAAAAAGTGCTCAGCTCGCCGAGAAAATGCGATTTAAGCAATAAAATTAAAAATGCTTATAAAACATAAACCAAACGTTGGAGGTGGTCATTTCTTCATGCGCAGTGATAAACTCGGCACTCTAAAGCATCCGAGAGCGTTTTTTTCCATGCCAACCTAACCAGAGTGACGGGAGCGGCACAATTCAGAAAAAGTGCTCAGCTCGCCGAGAAAACGCGATTTAAGCAATAAAATTAAAAATGCTTATAAAACATAAACCAAACGTTGGAGGTGGTCATTTCTTCATGCGCAGTGATAAACTCGGCACTCTACAGCACCCGAGAGCGTTTTTTTCCATGCCAACCTAACCAGAGTGACGGGAGCGGCACAATTCAGAAAAAGTGCTCAGCTCGCCGAGAAAATGCGATTTAAGCAATAAAATTAAAAATGCTTATAAAACTTAAACCAAACGTTGGAGGTGGTCATTTCTTCATGCGCAGTGATAAACTCGGCACTCTAAAGCACCCGAGAGCGTTTTTTTCCATGCCAACCTAACCAGAGTGACGGGAGCGGCACAATTCAGAAAAAGTGCTCAGCTCGCCGAGAAAATGCGATTTAAGCAATAAAATTAAAAATGCTTATAAAACATAAACCAAACGTTGGAGGTGGTCATTTCTTCATGCGCAGTGATAAATTCGGCACTCTAAAGCACCCGAGAGCGTTTTTTTCCATGCCAACCTAACCAGTGACGGGAGCGGCACAATTCAGAAAAAGTGCTCAGCTCGCCGAGAAAATGCGATTTAAGCAATAAAATTAAAAATGCTTATAAAACATAAACCAAACGTGGGAGGTGGTCATTTCTTCATGCGCAGTGATAAACTCGGCACTCTAAAGCACCCGAGAGCGTTTTTTTACATGCCAACCTAACCAGAGTGACGGGAGCGGCACAATTCAGAAAAAGTGCTCAGCTCGCCGAGAAAATGCGATTTAAGCAATAAAATTAAAAATGCTTATAAAACATAAACCAAACGTTGGAGGTGGTCATTTCTTCATGCGGAGTGATAAACTCGGCACTCTAAAGCACCCGAGAGCGTTTTTTTCCATGCCAACCTAACCAGAGTGACGGGAGCGGCACAATTCAGAAAAAGTGCTCAGCTCGCCGAGAAAATGCGATTTAAGCAATAAAATTAAAAATGCTTATAAAACATAAACCAAACGTTGGAGGTGGTCATTTCTTCATGCGCAGTGATAAACTCGGCACTCTAAAGCACCCGAGAGCGTTTTTTTCCATGCCAACCTAACCAGAGTGACGGGAGCGGCACAATTCAGAAAAAGTGCTCAGCTCGCCGAGAAAATGCGATTTAAGCAATAAAATTAAAAATGCTTATAAAACATAAACCAAACGTTGGAGGTGGTCATTTCTTCATGTGCAGTGATAAACTCGGCACTCTAAAGCACCCGAGAGCGTTTTTTTCCATGCCAACCTAACCAGAGTGACGGGAGCGGCACAATTCAGAAAAAGTGCTCAGCTCGCCGAGAAAATGCGATTTAAGCAATAAAATTAAAAATGCTTATAGAACATAAACCAAACGTTGGAGGTGGTCATTTCTTCATGCGCAGTGATAAACTCGGCACTCTAAAGCATCCGAGAGCGTTTTTTTCCATGCCAACCTAACCAGAGTGACGGGAGCGGCACAATTCAGAAAAAGTGCTCAGCTCGCCGAGAAAACGCGATTTAAGCAATAAAATTAAAAATGCTTATAAAACATAAACCAAACGTTGGAGGTGGTCATTTCTTCATGCGCAGTGATAAACTCGGCACTCTACAGCACCCGAGAGCGTTTTTTTCCATGCCAACCTAACCAGAGTGACGGGAGCGGCACAATTCAGAAAAAGTGCTCAGCTCGCCGAGAAAATGCGATTTAAGCAATAAAATTAAAAATGCTTATAAAACTTAAACCAAACGTTGGAGGTGGTCATTTCTTCATGCGCAGTGATAAACTCGGCACTCTAAAGCACCCGAGAGCGTTTTTTTCCATGCCAACCTAACCAGAGTGACGGGAGCGGCACAATTCAGAAAAAGTGCTCAGCTCGCCGAGAAAATGCGATTTAAGCAATAAAATTAAAAATTCTTATAAAACATAAACCAAACGTTGGAGGTGGTCATTTCTTCATGCGCAGTGATAAACTCGGCACTCTACAGCACCCGAGAGCGTTTTTTTCCACGCCAACCTAACCAGAGTGACGGGAGCGGCACAATTCAGAAAAAGTGCTCAGCTCGCCGAGAAAACGCGATTTAAGCAATAAAATTAAAAATGCTTATAAAACATAAACCAAACGTTGGAGGTGGTCATTTCTTCATGCGCAGTGTTAAACTCGGCACTCTAAAGCACCCGAGAGCGTTTTTTTCCATGCCAACCTAACCAGAGTGACGGGAGCGGCACAATTCAGAAAAAGTGCTCAGCTCGCCGAGAAAATGCGATTTAAGCAATAAAATTAAAAATGCTTATAAAACATAAACCAAACGTTGGAGGTGGTCATTTCTTCATGCGCAGTGATAAACTCGGCACTCTAAAGCATCCGAGAGCGTTTTTTTCCATGCCAACCTAACCAGAGTGACGGGAGCGGCACAATTCAGAAAAAGTGCTCAGCTCGCCGAGAAAATGCGATTTAAGCAATAAAATTAAAAATGCTTATAAAACATAAACCAAACGTTGGAGGTGGTCATTTCTTCATGCGCAGTGATAAACTCGGCACTCTACAGCACCCGAGAGCGTTTTTTTCCATGCCAACCTAACCAGAGTGACGGGAGCGGCACAATTCAGAAAAAGTGCTCAGCTCGCCGAGAAAATGCGATTTAAGCAATAAAATTAAAAATGCTTATAAAACATAAACCAAACGTTGGAGGTGGTCATTTCTTCATGCGCAGTGATAAACTCGGCACTCTAAAGCACCCGAGAGCGTTTTTTTCCATGCCAACCTAACCAGAGTGACGGGAGCGGCACAATTCAGAAAAAGTGCTCAGCTCGCCGAGAAAATGCGATTTAAGCAATAAAATTAAAAATGCTTATAAAACATAAACCAAACGTTGGAGGTGGTCATTTCTTCATGCGCAGTGATAAACTCGGCACTCTAAAGCACCCGAGAGCGTTTTTTTCCATGCCAACCTAACCAGAGTGACGGGAGCGGCACAATTCAGAAAAAGTGCTCAGCTCGCCGAGAAAATGCGATTTAAGCAATAAAATTAAAAATGCTTATAAAACATAAACCAAACGTTGGAGGTGGTCATTTCTTCATGCGCAGTGATAAACTCGGCACTCTACAGCACCCGAGAGCGTTTTTTTCCATGCCAACCTAACCAGAGTGACGGGAGCGGCACAATTCAGAAAAAGTGCTCAGCTTGCCGAGAAAACGCGATTTAAGCAATAAAATTAAAAATGCTTATAAAACATAAACCAAACGTTGGAGGTGGTCATTTCTTCATGCGCAGTGATAAACTCGGCACTCTAAAGCACCCGAGAGCGTTTTTTTCCATGCCAACCTAACCAGAGTGACGGGAGCGGCACAATTCAGAAAAAGTGCTCAGCTCGCCGAGAAAATGCGATTTAAGCAATAAAATTAAAAATGCTTATAAAACATAAACCAAACGTTGGAGGTGGTCATTTCTTCATGCGCAGTGATAAACTCGGCACTCTAAAGCACCCGAGAGCGTTTTTTTCCATGCCAACCTAACCAGAGTGACGGGAGCGGCACAATTCAGAAAAAGTGCTCAGCTCGCCGAGAAAATGCGATTTAAGCAATAAAATTAAAAATGCTTATAAAACATAAACCAAACGTTGGAGGTGGTCATTTCTTCATGCGCAGTGATAAACTCGGCACTCTACAGCACCCGAGAGCGTTTTTTTCCATGCCAACCTAACCAGAGTGACGGGAGCGGCACAATTCAGAAAAAGTGCTCAGCTCGCCGAGAAAATGCGATTTAAGCAATAAAATTAAAAATGCTTATAAAACATAAACCAAACGTTGGAGGTGGTCATTTCTTCATGCGCAGTGATAAACTCGGCACTCTAAAGCACCCGAGAGCGTTTTTTTCCATGCCAACCTAACCAGAGTGACGGGAGCGGCACAATTCAGAAAAAGTGCTCAGCTCGCCGAGAAAATGCGATTTAAGCAATAAAATTAAAAATGCTTATAAAACATAAACCAAACGTTGGAGGTGGTCATTTCTTCATGCGCAGTGATAAACTCGGCACTCTAAAGCATCCGAGAGCGTTTTTTTCCATGCCAACCTAACCAGAGTGACGGGAGCGGCACAATTCAGAAAAAGTGCTCAGCTCGCCGAGAAAATGCGATTTAAGCAATAAAATAAAAAATGCTTATAAAACATAAACCAAACGTTGGAGGTGGTCATTTCTTCATGCGCAGTGATAAACTCGGCACTCTAAAGCATCCGAGAGCGTTTTTTTCCATGCCAACCTAACCAGAGTGACGGGAGCGGCACAATTCAGAAAAAGTGCTCAGCTCGCCGAGAAAATGCGATTTAAGCAATAAAATTAAAAATGCTTATAAAACATAAACCAAACGTTGGAGGTGGTCATTTCTTCATGCGCAGTGATAAACTCGGCACTCTAAAGCACCCGAGAGCGTTTTTTTCCATGCCAACCTAACCAGAGTGACGGGAGCGGCACAATTCAGAAAAAGTGCTCAGCTCGCCGAGAAAATGCGATTTAAGCAATAAAATTAAAAATGCTTATAAAACATAAACCAAACGTTGGAGGTGGTCATTTCTTCATGCGCAGTGATAAACTCGGCACTCTAAAGCACCCGAGAGCGTTTTTTTCCATGCCAACCTAACCAGAGTGACGGGAGCGGCACAATTCAGAAAAAGTGCTCAGCTCGCCGAGAAAATGCGATTTAAGCAATAAAATTAAAAATGCTTATAAAACATAAACCAAACGTTGGAGGTGGTCATTTCTTCATGCGCAGTGATAAACTCGGCACTCTAAAGCACCCGAGACTGTTTTTTTACATGCCAACCTAACCAGAGTGACGGGAGCGGCACAATTCAGAAAAAGTGCTCAGCTCGCCGAGAAAATGCGATTTAAGCAATAAAATTAAAAATGCTTATAAAACATAAACCAAACGTTGGAGGTGGTCATTTCTTCATGCGCAGTGATAAACTCGGCACTCTAAAGCACCCGAGAGCGTTTTTTTCCATGCCAACCTAACCAGAGTGACGGGAGCGGCACAATTCAGAAAAAGTGCTCAGCTCGCCGAGAAAATGCGATTTAAGCAATAAAATTAAAAATGCTTATAAAACATAAACCAAACGTTGGAGGTGGTCATTTCTTCATGTGCAGTGATAAACTCGGCACTCTAAAGCACCCGAGAGCGTTTTTTTCCATGCCAACCTAACCAGAGTGACGGGAGCGGCACAATTCAGAAAAAGTGCTCAGCTCGCCGAGAAAATGCGATTTAAGCAATAATATTAAAAATGCTTATAAAACATAAACCAAACGTTGGAGGTGGTCATTTCTTCATGCGCAGTGATAAACTCGGCACTCTAAAGCATCCGAGAGCGTTTTTTTCCATGCCAACCTAACCAGAGTGACGGGAGCGGCACAATTCAGAAAAAGTGCTCAGCTCGCCGAGAAAATGCGATTTAAGCAATAAAATTAAAAATGCTTATAAAACATAAACCAAACGTTGGAGGTGGTCATTTCTTCATGCGCAGTGATAAACTCGGCACTCTACAGCACCCGAGAGCGTTTTTTTCCATGCCAACCTAACCAGAGTGACGGGAGCGGCACAATTCAGAAAAAGTGCTCAGCTCGCCGAGAAAATGGGATTTAAGCAATAAAATTAAAAATGCTTATAAAACTTAAACCAAACGTTGGAGGTGGTCATTTCTTCATGCGAAGTGATAAACTCGGCACTCTAAAGCACCCGAGAGCGTTTTTTTCCATGCCAACCTAACCAGAGTGACGGGAGCGGCACAATTCAGAAAAAGTGCTCAGCTCGCCGAGAAAATGCGATTTAAGCAATAAAATTAAAAATGCTTATAAAACATAAACCAAACGTTGGAGGTGGTCATTTCTTCATGCGCAGTGATAAACTCGGCACTCTAAAACACCCGAGAGCGTTTTTCCATGCCAACCTAACCAGAGTGACGGGAGCGGCACAATTCAGAAAAAGTGCTCAGCTCGCCGAGAAAATGCGATTTAATTTAGGTCTATATATCAACCTATTTTAGATCTAAAAATCAACCTAAGGTGGTCATATCTTCATGCGCAGTGATAAACTCGGCACTCTGAAGCACCGAGAGCGTTTTTTTCCATGCCAACCTAACCAGAGTGACGGGAGCGGCACAATTCAGAAAAAGTGCTCAGCTCGCCGAGAAAATGCGATTTAAGCAATAAATTTAAAAATGCTTATAAAACATAAACCAAACGTTGGAGGTGGTCATTTCTTCATGCGCAGTGATAAACTCGGCACTCTAAAGCACCCGAGAGCGTTTTTTTTCCATGCCAACCTAACCAGAGTGACGGGAGCGGCACAATTCAGAAAAAGTGCTCAGCTCGCCGAGAAAATGCGATTTAAGCAATAAAATTAAAAATGCTTATAAAACACAAACCAAACGTTGGAGGTGGTCATTTCTTCATGCGCAGTGATAAACTCGGCACTCTAAAGCACCCGAGAGCGTTTTTTTCCATGCCAACCTAACCAGAGTGACGGGAGCGGCACAATTCAGAAAAAGTGCTCAGCTCGCCGAGAAAATGCGATTTAAGCAATAAAATTAAAAATGCTTATAAAACATAAACCAAACGTTGGAGGTTGTCATTTCTTCATGTGCAGTGATAAACTCGGCACTCTAAAGCACCCGAGAGCGTTTTTTTCCATGCCAACCTAACCAGAGTGACGGGAGCGGCACAATTCAGAAAAAGTGCTCAGCTCGCCGAGAAAATGCGATTTAAGCAATAAAATTAAAAATGCTTATAAAACATAAACCAAACGTTGGAGGTGGTCATTTCTTCATGCGCAGTGATAAACTCGGCACTCTAAAGCACCCGAGAGCGTTTTTTTCCATGCCAACCTAACCAGAGTGACGGGAGCGGCACAATTCAGAAAAAGTGCTCAGCTCGCCGAGAAAATGCGATTTAAGCAATAAAATTAAAAATGCTTATAAAACATAAACCAAACGTTGGAGGTGGTCATTTCTTCATGCGCAGTGATAAACTCAGCACTCTAAAGCACCCGAGAGCGTTTTTTTCCATGCCAACCTAACCAGAGTGACGGGAGCGGCACAATTCAGAAAAAGTGCTCAGCTCGCCGAGAAAATGCGATTTAAGCAATAAAATTAAAAATGCTTATAAAACATAAACCAAACGTTGGAGGTGGTCATTTCTTCATGCGCAGTGATAAACTCGGCACTCTAAAGCATCCGAGAGCGTTTTTTTCCATGCCAACCTAACCAGAGTGACGGGAGCGGCACAATTCAGAAAAAGTGCTCAGCTCGCCGAGAAAATGCGATTTAAGCAATAAAATTAAAAATGCTTATAAAACATAAACCAAACGTTGGAGGTGGTCATTTCTTCATGCGCAGTGATAAACTCGGCACTCTACAGCACCCGAGAGCGTTTTTTTCCATGCCAACCTAACCAGAGTGACGGGAGCGGCACAATTCAGAAAAAGTGCTCAGCTCGCCGAGAAAATGCGATTTAAGCAATAAAATTAAAAATGCTTATAAAACATAAACCAAACGTTGGAGGTGGTCATTTCTTCATGCGCAGTGATAAACTCGGCACTCTACAGCACCCGAGAGCGTTTTTTTCCATGCCAACCTAACCAGAGTGACGGGAGCGGCACAATTCAGAAAAAGTGCTCAGCTCGCCGAGAAAACGCGATTTAAGCAATAAAATTAAAAATGCTTATAAAACATAAACCAAACGTTGGAGGTGGTCATTTCTTCATGCGCAGTGATAAACTCGGCACTCTAAAGCACCCGAGAGCGTTTTTTTCCATGCCAAACTAACCAGAGTGACGGGAGCGGCACAATTCAGAAAAAGTGCTCAGCTCGCCGAGAAAATGCGATTTAAGCAATAAAATTAAAAATGCTTATAAAACATAAACCAAACGTTGGAGGTGGTCATTTCTTCATGCGCAGTGATAAACTCGGCACTCTACAGCACCCGAGAGCGTTTTTTTCCATGCCAACCTAACCAGAGTGACGGGAGCGGCACAATTCTGAAAAAGTGCTCAGCTTGCCGAGAAAACGCGATTTAAGCAATAAAATTAAAAATGCTTATAAAACATAAACCAAACGTTGGAGGTGGTCATTTCTTCATGCGCAGTGATAAACTCGGCACTCTAAAGCACCCGAGAGCGTTTTTTTCCATGCCAACCTAACCAGAGTGACGGGAGCGGCACAATTCAGAAAAATTGCTCAGCTCGCCGAGAAAATGCGATTTAAGCAATAAAATTAAAAATGCTTATAAAACATAAACCAAACGTTGGAGGTGGTCATTTCTTCATGCGCAGTGATAAACTCGGCACTCTAAAGCACCCGAGAGCGTTTTTTTCCATGCCAACCTAACCAGAGTGACGGGAGCGGCACAATTCAGAAAAAGTGCTCAGCTCGCCGAGAAAATGCGATTTAAGCAATAAAATTAAAAATGCTTATAAAACATAAACCAAACGTTGGAGGTGGTCATTTCTTCATGCGCAGTGATAAACTCGGCACTCTACAGCACCCGAGAGCGTTTTTTTCCATGCCAACCTAACCAGAGTGACGGGAGCGGCACAATTCAGAAAAAGTGCTCAGCTCGCCGAGAAAATGCGATTTAAGCAATAAAATTAAAAATGCTTATAAAACACAAACCAAACGTTGGAGGTGGTCATTTCTTCATGCGCAGTGATAAACTCGGCACTCTGAAGCACCCGAGAGCGTTTTTTTCCATGCCAACCTAACCAGAGTGACGGGAGCGGCACAATTCAGAAAAAGTGCTCAGCTCGCCGAGAAAATGCGATTTAAGCAATAAAATTAAAAATGCTTATAAAACATAAACCAAACGTTGGAGGTGGTCATTTCTTCATGCGCAGTGATAAACTCGGCACTCTAAAGCACCCGAGAGCGTTTTTTTCCATGCCAACCTAACCAGAGTGACGGGAGCGGCACAATTCAGAAAAAGTGCTCAGCTCGCCGAGAAAATGCGATTTAAGCAATAAAATTAAAAATGCTTATAAAACATAAACCAAACGTTGGAGGTGGTCATTTCTTCATGCGCAGTGATAAACTCGGCACTCTAAAGCACCCGAGAGCGTTTTTTTCCATGCCAACCTAACCAGAGTGACGGGAGCGGCACAATTCAGAAAAAGTGCTCAGCTCGCCGAGAAAATGCGATTTAAGCAATAAAATTAAAAATGCTTATAAAACAAAAACCAAACGTTGGAGGTGGTCATTTCTTCATGTGCAGTGATAAACTCGGCACTCTAAAGCACCCGAGAGCGTTTTTTTCCATGCCAACCTAACCAGAGTGACGGGAGCGGCACAATTCAGAAAAAGTGCTCAGCTCGCCGAGAAAATGCGATTTAAGCAATAAAATTAAAAATGCTTATAAAACATAAACCAAACGTTGGAGGTGGTCATTTCTTCATGCGCAGTGATAAACTCGGCACTCTAAAGCATCCGAGAGCGTTTTTTTCCATGCCAACCTAACCAGAGTGACGGGAGCGGCACAATTCAGAAAAAGTGCTCAGCTCGCCGAGAAAACGCGATTTAAGCAATAAAATTAAAAATGCTTATAAAACATAAACCAAACGTTGGAGGTGGTCATTTCTTCATGCGCAGTGATAAACTCGGCACTCTACAGCACCCGAGAGCGTTTTTTTCCATGCCAACCTAACCAGAGTGACGGGAGCGGCACAATTCAGAAAAAGTGCTCAGCTCGCCGAGAAAATGCGATTTAAGCAATAAAATTAAAAATGCTTATAAAACTTAAACCAAACGTTGGAGGTGGTCATTTCTTCATGCGCAGTGATAAACTCGGCACTCTAAAGCACCCGAGAGCGTTTTTTTCCATGCCAACCTAACCAGAGTGACGGGAGCGGCACAATTCAGAAAAAGTGCTCAGCTCGCCGAGAAAATGCGATTTAAGCAATAAAATTAAAAATGCTTATAAAACATAAACCAAACGTTGGAGGTGGTCATTTCTTCATGCGCAGTGATAAATTCGGCACTCTAAAGCACCCGAGAGCGTTTTTTTCCATGCCAACCTAACCAGTGACGGGAGCGGCACAATTCAGAAAAAGTGCTCAGCTCGCCGAGAAAATGCGATTTAAGCAATAAAATTAAAAATGCTTATAAAACATAAACCAAACGTGGGAGGTGGTCATTTCTTCATGCGCAGTGATAAACTCGGCACTCTAAAGCACCCGAGAGCGTTTTTTTACATACCAACCTAACCAGAGTGACGGGAGCGGCACAATTCAGAAAAAGTGCTCAGCTCGCCGAGAAAATGCGATTTAAGCAATAAAATTAAAAATGCTTATAAAACATAAACCAAACGTTGGAGGTGGTCATTTCTTCATGCGGAGTGATAAACTCGGCACTCTAAAGCACCCGAGAGCGTTTTTTTCCATGCCAACCTAACCAGAGTGACGGGAGCGGCACAATTCAGAAAAAGTGCTCAGCTCGCCGAGAAAATGCGATTTAAGCAATAAAATTAAAAATGCTTATAAAACATAAACCAAACGTTGGAGGTGGTCATTTCTTCATGCGCAGTGATAAACTCGGCACTCTAAAGCACCCGAGAGCGTTTTTTTCCATGCCAACCTAACCAGAGTGACGGGAGCGGCACAATTCAGAAAAAGTGCTCAGCTCGCCGAGAAAATGCGATTTAAGCAATAAAATTAAAAATGCTTATAAAACATAAACCAAACGTTGGAGGTGGTCATTTCTTCATGTGCAGTGATAAACTCGGCACTCTAAAGCACCCGAGAGCGTTTTTTTCCATGCCAACCTAACCAGAGTGACGGGAGCGGCACAATTCAGAAAAAGTGCTCAGCTCGCCGAGAAAATGCGATTTAAGCAATAAAATTAAAAATGCTTATAGAACATAAACCAAACGTTGGAGGTGGTCATTTCTTCATGCGCAGTGATAAACTCGGCACTCTAAAGCATCCGAGAGCGTTTTTTTCCATGCCAACCTAACCAGAGTGACGGGAGCGGCACAATTCAGAAAAAGTGCTCAGCTCGCCGAGAAAACGCGATTTAAGCAATAAAATTAAAAATGCTTATAAAACATAAACCAAACGTTGGAGGTGGTCATTTCTTCATGCGCAGTGATAAACTCGGCACTCTACAGCACCCGAGAGCGTTTTTTTCCATGCCAACCTAACCAGAGTGACGGGAGCGGCACAATTCAGAAAAAGTGCTCAGCTCGCCGAGAAAATGCGATTTAAGCAATAAAATTAAAAATGCTTATAAAACTTAAACCAAACGTTGGAGGTGGTCATTTCTTCATGCGCAGTGATAAACTCGGCACTCTAAAGCACCCGAGAGCGTTTTTTTCCATGCCAACCTAACCAGAGTGACGGGAGCGGCACAATTCAGAAAAAGTGCTCAGCTCGCCGAGAAAATGCGATTTAAGCAATAAAATTAAAAATTCTTATAAAACATAAACCAAACGTTGGAGGTGGTCATTTCTTCATGCGCAGTGATAAACTCGGCACTCTACAGCACCCGAGAGCGTTTTTTTCCACGCCAACCTAACCAGAGTGACGGGAGCGGCACAATTCAGAAAAAGTGCTCAGCTCGCCGAGAAAACGCGATTTAAGCAATAAAATTAAAAATGCTTATAAAACATAAACCAAACGTTGGAGGTGGTCATTTCTTCATGCGCAGTGATAAACTCGGCACTCTAAAGCACCCGAGAGCGTTTTTTTCCATGCCAACCTAACCAGAGTGACGGGAGCGGCACAATTCAGAAAAAGTGCTCAGCTCGCCGAGAAAATGCGATTTAAGCAATAAAATTAAAAATGCTTATAAAACATAAACCAAACGTTGGAGGTGGTCATTTCTTCATGCGCAGTGATAAACTCGGCACTCTAAAGCACCCGAGAGCGTTTTTTTCCATGCCAACCTAACCAGAGTGACGGGAGCGGCACAATTCAGAAAAAGTGCTCAGCTCGCCGAGAAAACGCGATTTAAGCAATAAAATTAAAAATGCTTATAAAACATAAACCAAACGTTGGAGGTGGTCATTTCTTCATGCGCAGTGATAAACTCGGCACTCTAAAGCACCCGAGAGCGTTTTTTTCCATGCCAACCTAACCAGAGTGACGGGAGCGGCACAATTCAGAAAAAGTGCTCAGCTCGCCGAGAAAATGCGATTTAAGCAATAAAATTAAAAATGCTTATAAAACATAAACCAAACGTTGGAGGTGGTCATTTCTTCATGCGCAGTGATAAACTCGGCACTCTAAAGCACCCGAGAGCGTTTTTTTCCATGCCAACCTAACCAGAGTGACGGGAGCGGCACAATTCAGAAAAAGTGCTCAGTTCGCCGAGAAAATGCGATTTAAGCAATAAAATTAAAAATGCTTATAAAACATAAACCAAACGTTGGAGGTGGTCATTTCTTCATGCGCAGTGATAAACTCGGCACTCTAAAGCATCCGAGAGCGTTTTTTTCCATGCCAACCTAACCAGAGTGACGGGAGCGGCACAATTCAGAAAAAGTGCTCAGCTCGCCGAGAAAATGCGATTTAAGCAATAAAATTAAAAATGCTTATAAAACATAAACCCAACGTTGGAGGTGGTCATTTCTTCATGCGCAGTGATAAACTCGGCACTCTAAAGCACCCGAGAGCGTTTTTTTCCATGCCAACCTAACCAGAGTGACGGGAGCGGCACAATTCAGAAAAAGTGCTCAGCTCGCCGAGAAAATGCGATTTAAGCAATAAAATTAAAAATGCTTATAAAACATAAACCAAACGTTGGAGGTGGTCATTTCTTCATGCGCAGTGATAAACTCGGCACTCTAAAGCATCCGAGAGCGTTTTTTTCCATGCCAACCTAACCAGAGTGACGGGAGCGGCACAATTCAGAAAAAGTGCTCAGCTCGCCGAGAAAATGCGATTTAAGCAATAAAATAAAAAATGCTTATAAAACATAAACCAAACGTTGGAGGTGGTCATTTCTTCATGCGCAGTGATAAACTCGGCACTCTAAAGCATCCGAGAGCGTTTTTTTCCATGCCAACCTAACCAGAGTGACGGGAGCGGCACAATTCAGAAAAAGTGCTCAGCTCGCCGAGAAAATGCGATTTAAGCAATAAAATTAAAAATGCTTATAAAACATAAACCAAACGTTGGAGGTGGTCATTTCTTCATGCGCAGTGATAAACTCGGCACTCTAAAGCACCCGAGAGCGTTTTTTTCCATGCCAACCTAACCAGAGTGACGGGAGCGGCACAATTCAGAAAAAGTGCTCAGCTCGCCGAGAAAATGCGATTTAAGCAATAAAATTAAAAATGCTTATAAAACATAAACCAAACGTTGGAGGTGGTCATTTCTTCATGCGCAGTGATAAACTCGGCACTCTAAAGCACCCGAGAGCGTTTTTTTCCATGCCAACCTAACCAGAGTGACGGGAGCGGCACAATTCAGAAAAAGTGCTCAGCTCGCCGAGAAAATGCGATTTAAGCAATAAAATTAAAAATGCTTATAAAACATAAACCAAACGTTGGAGGTGGTCATTTCTTCATGCGCAGTGATAAACTCGGCACTCTAAAGCACCCGAGACTGTTTTTTTACATGCCAACCTAACCAGAGTGACGGGAGCGGCACAATTCAGAAAAAGTGCTCAGCTCGCCGAGAAAATGCGATTTAAGCAATAAAATTAAAAATGCTTATAAAACATAAACCAAACGTTGGAGGTGGTCATTTCTTCATGCGCAGTGATAAACTCGGCACTCTAAAGCACCCGAGAGCGTTTTTTTCCATGCCAACCTAACCAGAGTGACGGGAGCGGCACAATTCAGAAAAAGTGCTCAGCTCGCCGAGAAAATGCGATTTAAGCAATAAAATTAAAAATGCTTATAAAACATAAACCAAACGTTTGAGGTGGTCATTTCTTCATGTGCAGTGATAAACTCGGCACTCTAAAGCACCCGAGAGCGTTTTTTTCCATGCCAACCTAACCAGAGTGACGGGAGCGGCACAATTCAGAAAAAGTGCTCAGCTCGCCGAGAAAATGCGATTTAAGCAATAATATTAAAAATGCTTATAAAACATAAACCAAACGTTGGAGGTGGTCATTTCTTCATGCGCAGTGATAAACTCGGCACTCTAAAGCATCCGAGAGCGTTTTTTTCCATGCCAACCTAACCAGAGTGACGGGAGCGGCACAATTCAGAAAAAGTGCTCAGCTCGCCGAGAAAATGCGATTTAAGCAATAAAATTAAAAATGCTTATAAAACATAAACCAAACGTTGGAGGTGGTCATTTCTTCATGCGCAGTGATAAACTCGGCACTCTACAGCACCCGAGAGCGTTTTTTTCCATGCCAACCTAACCAGAGTGACGGGAGCGGCACAATTCAGAAAAAGTGCTCAGCTCGCCGAGAAAATGGGATTTAAGCAATAAAATTAAAAATGCTTATAAAACTTAAACCAAACGTTGGAGGTGGTCATTTCTTCATGCGAAGTGATAAACTCGGCACTCTAAAGCACCCGAGAGCGTTTTTTTCCATGCCAACCTAACCAGAGTGACGGGAGCGGCACAATTCAGAAAAAGTGCTCAGCTCGCCGAGAAAATGCGATTTAAGCAATAAAATTAAAAATGCTTATAAAACATAAACCAAACGTTGGAGGTGGTCATTTCTTCATGCGCAGTGATAAACTCGGCACTCTAAAGCATCCGAGAGCGTTTTTTTCCATGCCAACCTAACCAGAGTGACGGGAGCGGCACAATTCAGAAAAAGTGCTCAGCTCGCCGAGAAAATGCGATTTAAGCAATAAAATTAAAAATGCTTATAAAACATAAACCAAACGTTGGAGGTGGTCATTTCTTCATGCGCAGTGATAAACTCGGCACTCTAAAGCACCCGAGAGCGTTTTTTTCCATGCCAACCTAACCAGAGTGACGGGAGCGGCACAATTCAGAAAAAGTGCTCAGCTCGCCGAGAAAATGCGATTTAAGCAATAAAATTAAAAATGCTTATAAAACATAAACCAAACGTTGGAGGTGGTCATTTCTTCATGCGCAGTGATAAACTCGGCACTCTACAGCACCCGAGAGCGTTTTTTTCCATGCCAACCTAACCAGAGTGACGGGAGCGGCACAATTCAGAAAAAGTGCTCAGCTCGCCGAGAAAACGCGATTTAAGCAATAAAATTAAAAATGCTTATAAAACATAAACCAAACGTTGGAGGTGGTCATTTCTTCATGCGCAGTGATAAACTCGGCACTCTAAAGCACCCGAGAGCGTTTTTTTCCATGCCAACCTAACCAGAGTGACGGGAGCGGCACAATTCAGAAAAAGTGCTCAGCTCGCCGAGAAAATGCGATTTAAGCAATAAAATTAAAAATGCTTATAAAACATAAACCAAACGTTGGAGGTGGTCATTTCTTCATGCGCAGTGATGAACTCGGCACTCTAAAGCACCCGAGAGCGTTTTTTTCCATGCCAACCTAACCAGAGTGACGGGAGCGGCACAATTCAGAAAAAGTGCTCAGCTCGCCGAGAAAATGCGATTTAAGCAATAAAATTAAAAATGCTTATAAAACATAAACCAAACGTTGGAGGTGGTCATTTCTTCATGCGCAGTGATAAACTCGGCACTCTACAACACCCGAGAGCGTTTTTTCCATGCCAACCTAACCAGAGTGACGGGAGCGGCACAATTCAGAAGAAGTGCTCAGCTCGCCGAGAAAATGCGATTTAAGCAACAAAATTAAAAATGCTTATAAAACACAAACCAAACGTTGGAGGTGGTCATATCTTCATGCGCAGTGATAAACTCGGCACTCTGAAGCACCCGAGAGCGTTTTTTTCCATGCCAACCTAACCAGAGTGACGGGAGCGGCACAATTCAGAAAAAGTGCTCAGCTCGCCGAGAAAATGCGATTTAAGCAATAAATTTAAAAATGCTTATAAAACATAAACCAAACGTTGGAGGTGGTCATTTCTTCATGCGCAGTGATAAACTCGGCACTCTAAAGCACCCGAGAGCGTTTTTTTCCATGCCAACCTAACCAGAGTGACGGGAGCGGCACAATTCAGAAAAAGTGCTCAGCTCGCCGAGAAAATGCGATTTAAGCAATAAAATTAAAAATGCTTATAAAACACAAACCAAACGTTGGAGGTGGTCATTTCTTCATGGCAGTGATAAACTCGGCACTCTAAAGCACCCGAGAGCGTTTTTTTTCATGCCAACCTAACCAGAGTGACGGGAGCGGCACAATTCAGAAAAAGTGCTCAGCTCGCCGAGAAAATGCGATTTAAGCAATAAAATTAAAAATGCTTATAAAACATAAACCAAACGTGGAGGTTGTCATTTCTTCATGTGCAGTGATAAACTCGGCACTCTAAAGCACCCGAGAGCGTTTTTTTCCATGCCAACCTAACCAGAGTGACGGGAGCGGCACAATTCAGAAAAAGTGCTCAGCTCGCCGAGAAAATGCGATTTAAGCAATAAAATTAAAAATGCTTATAAAACATAAACCAAACGTTGGAGGTGGTCATTTCTTCATGCGCAGTGATAACTCGGCACTCTACAGCACCCGAGAGCGTTTTTTTCCATGCCAACCTAACCAGAGTGACGGGAGCGGCACAATTCAGAAAAAGTGCTCAGCTCGCCGAGGAAATCGCGAATTTAAGCAATAAAATTAAAAATGCTTATAAAACATAAACCAAACGTTGGAGGTGGTCATTTCTTCATGCGCAGTGATAAACTCGGCACTCTAAAGCACCCGAGAGCGTTTTTTTTCCATGCCAACCTAACCAGAGTGACGGGAGCGGCACAATTCAGAAAAAGTGCTCAGCTCGCCGAGAAAATGCGATTTAAGCAATAAAATTAAAAATGCTTATAAAACATAAACCAAACGTTGGAGGTGGTCATTTCTTCATGCGCAGTGATAAACTCGGCACTCTAAAGCATCCGAGAGCGTTTTTTTCCATGCCAACCTAACCAGAGTGACGGGAGCGGCACAATTCAGAAAAAGTGCTCAGCTCGCCGAGAAAATGCGATTTAAGCAATAAAATTAAAAATGCTTATAAAACATAAAGCAAACGTTGGAGGTGGTCATTTCTTCATGCGCAGTGATAAACTCGGCACTCTACAGCACCCGAGAGCGTTTTTTCCATGCCAACCTAACCAGAGTGACGGGAGCGGCACAATTCAGAAAAAGTGCTCAGCTCGCCGAGAAAATGCGATTTAAGCAATAAAATTAAAAATGCTTATAAAACATAAACCAAACGTTGGAGGTGGTCATTTCTTCATGCGCAGTGATAAACTCGGCACTTCTAAAGCACCCGAGAGCGTTTTTTTCCATGCCAACCTAACCAGAGTGACGGGAGCGGCACAATTCAGAAAAAGTGCTCAGCTCGCCGAGAAAATGCGATTTAAGCAATAAAATTAAAAATGCTTATAAAACATAAACCAAACGTTGGAGGTGGTCATTTCTTCATGCGCAGTGATAAACTCGGCACTCTACAGCACCCGAGAGCGTTTTTTTCCATGCCAACCTAACCAGAGTGACGGGAGCGGCACAATTCTGAAAAAGTGCTCAGCTTGCCGAGAAAACGCGATTTAAGCAATAAAATCAAAAATGCTTATAAAACATAAACCAAACGTTGGAGGTGGTCATTTCTTCATGCGCAGTGATAAACTCGGCACTCTAAAGCACCCGAGAGCGTTTTTTTCCATGCCAACCTAACCAGAGTGACGGGAGCGGCACAATTCAGAAAAAGTGCTCAGCTCGCCGAGAAAATGCGATTTAAGCAATAAAATTAAAAATGCTTATAAAACATAAACCAAACGTTGGAGGTGGTCATTTCTTCATGCGCAGTGATAAACTCGGCACTCTAAAGCACCCGAGAGCGTTTTTTTCCATGCCAACCTAACCAGAGTGACGGGAGCGGCACAATTCAGAAAAAGTGCTCAGCTCGCCGAGAAAATGCGATTTAAGCAATAAAATTAAAAATGCTTATAAAACATAAACCAAACGTTGGAGGTGGTCATTTCTTCATGCGCAGTGATAAACTCGGCACTCTACAGCACCCGAGAGCGTTTTTTTTCCATGCCAACCTAACCAGAGTGACGGGAGCGGCACAATTCAGAAAAAGTGCTCAGCTCGCCGAGAAAATGCGATTTAAGCAATAAAATTAAAAATGCTTATAAAACACAAACCAAACGTTGGAGGTGGTCATTTCTTCATGCGCAGTGATAAACTCGGCACTCTGAAGCACCCGAGAGCGTTTTTTTCCATGCCAACCTAACCAGAGTGACGGGAGCGGCACAATTCAGAAAAAGTGCTCAGCTCGCCGAGAAAATGCGATTTAAGCAATAAAATTAAAAATGCTTATAAAACATAAACCAAACGTTGGAGGTGGTCATTTCTTCATGCGCAGTGATAAACTCGGCACTCTAAAGCACCCGAGAGCGTTTTTTTCCATGCCAACCTAACCAGAGTGACGGGAGCGGCACAATTCAGAAAAAGTGCTCAGCTCGCCGAGAAAATGCGATTTAAGCAATAAAATTAAAAATGCTTATAAAACATAAACCAAACGTTGGAGGTGGTCATTTCTTCATGCGCAGTGATAAACTCGGCACTCTAAAGCACCCGAGAGCGTTTTTTTTCCATGCCAACCTAACCAGAGTGACGGGAGCGGCACAATTCAGAAAAAGTGCTCAGCTCGCCGAGAAAATGCGATTTAAGCAATAAAATTAAAAATGCTTATAAAACATAAACCAAACGTTGGAGGTGGTCATTTCTTCATGTGCAGTGATAAACTCGGCACTCTAAAGCACCCGAGAGCGTTTTTTTCCATGCCAACCTAACCAGAGTGACGGGAGCGCACAATTCAGAAAAAGTGCTCAGCTCGCCGAGAAAATGCGATTTAAGCAATAAAATTAAAAATGCTTATAAAACATAAACCAAACGTTGGAGGTGGTCATTTCTTCATGCGCAGTGATAAACTCGGCACTCTAAAGCATCCGAGAGCGTTTTTTTCCATGCCAACCTAACCAGAGTGACGGGAGCGGCACAATTCAGAAAAAGTGCTCAGCTCGCCGAGAAAACGCGATTTAAGCAATAAAATTAAAAATGCTTATAAAACATAAACCAAACGTTGGAGGTGGTCATTTCTTCATGCGCAGTGATAAACTCGGCACTCTACAGCACCCGAGAGCGTTTTTTTCCATGCCAACCTAACCAGAGTGACGGGGAGCGGCACAATTCAGAAAAAGTGCTCAGCTCGCCGAGAAAATGCGATTTAAGCAATAAAATTAAAAATGCTTATAAAACTTAAACCAAACGTTGGAGTTGGTCATTTCTTCATGCGCAGTGATAAACTCGGCACTCTAAAGCACCCGAGAGCGTTTTTTTCCATGCCAACCTAACCAGAGTGACGGGAGCGGCACAATTCAGAAAAAGTGCTCAGCTCGCCGAGAAAATGCGATTTAAGCAATAAAATTAAAAATGCTTATAAAACATAAACCAAACGTTGGAGGTGGTCATTTCTTCATGCGCAGTGATAAATTCGGCACTCTAAAGCACCCGAGAGCGTTTTTTTCCATGCCAACCTAACCAGTGACGGGAGCGGCACAATTCAGAAAAAGTGCTCAGCTCGCCGAGAAAATGCGATTTAAGCAATAAAATTAAAAATGCTTATAAAACATAAACCAAACGTTGGAGGTGGTCATTTCTTCATGCGCAGTGATAAACTTGGCACTCTAAAGCACCCGAGAGCGTTTTTTTCCATGCCAACCTAACCAGAGTGACGGGAGCGGCACAATTCAGAAAAAGTGCTCAGCTCGCCGAGAAAATGCGATTTAAGCAATAAAATTAAAAATGCTTATAAAACATAAACCAAACGTTGGAGGTGGTCATTTCTTCATGCGCAGTGATAAACTCGGCACTCTAAAGCACCCGAGAGCGTTTTTTTCCATGCCAACCTAACCAGAGTGACGGGAGCGGCACAATTCAGAAAAGTGCTCAGCTCGCCGAGAAAATGCGATTTAAGCAATAAAATTAAAAATGCTTATAAAACATAAACCAAACGTTGGAGGTGGTCATTTCTTCATGCGCAGTGATAAACTCGGCACTCTAAAGCACCCGAGAGCGTTTTTTTCCATGCCAACCTAACCAGAGTGACGGGAGCGGCACAATTCAGAAAAGTGCTCAGCTCGCCGAGAAAATGCGATTTAAGCAATAAAATTAAAAATGCTTATAAAACATAAACCAAACGTTGGAGGTGGTCATTTTTCATGCGCAGTGATAAACTCGGCACTCTAAAGCATCCGAGAGCGTTTTTTTCCATGCCAACCTAACCAGAGTGACGGGAGCGGCACAATTCAGAAAAAGTGCTCAGCTCGCCGAGAAATGCGATTTAAGCAATAAAATTAAAAATGCTTATAAAACATAAACCAAACGTTGGAGGTGGTCATTTCTTCATGCGCAGTGATAAACTCGGCACTCTACAGCACCCGAGAGCGTTTTTTTCCATGCCAACCTAACCAGAGTGACGGGAGCGGCACAATTCAGAAAAAGTGCTCAGCTCGCCGAGAAAATGCGATTTAAGCAATAAAATTAAAAATGCTTATAAAACATAAACCAAACGTTGGAGGTGGTCATTTCTTCATGCGCAGTGATAAACTCGGCACTCTAAAGCACCCGAGAGCGTTTTTTTCCATGCCAACCTAACCAGAGTGACGGGAGCGGCACAATTCAGAAAAAGTGCTCAGCTCGCCGAGAAAATGCGATTTAAGCAATAAAATTAAAAATGCTTATAAAACATAAACCAAACGTTGGAGGTGGTCATTTCTTCATGCGCAGTGATGAACTCGGCACTCTACAGCACCCGAGAGCGTTTTTTTCCATGCCAACCTAACCAGAGTGACGGGAGCGGCACAATTCAGAAAAAGTGCTCAGCTCGCCGAGAAAACGCGATTTAATCAATAAAATTAAAAATGCTTATAAAACATAAACCAAACGTTGGAGGTGGTCATTTCTTCATGCGCAGTGATAAACTCGGCACTCTAAAGCACCCGAGAGCGTTTTTTTCCATGCCAACCTAACCAGAGTGACGGGAGCGGCACAATTCAGAAAAAGTGCTCAGCTCGCCGAGAAAATGCGATTTAAGCAATACAATTAAAAATGCTTATAAAACATAAACCAAACGTTGGAGGTGGTCATTTCTTCATGCGCAGTGATAAACTCGGCACTCTAAAGCACCCGAGAGCGTTTTTTTCCATGCCAACCTAACCAGAGTGACGGGAGCGGCACAATTCAGAAAAAGTGCTCAGCTCGCCGAGAAAATGCGATTTAAGCAATAAAATTAAAAATGCTTATAAAAAATAAACCAAACGTTGGAGGTGGTCATTTCTTCATGTGCAGTGATAAACTCGGCACTCTAAAGCACCCGAGAGCGTTTTTTTCCATGCCAACCTAACCAGAGTGACGGGAGCGGCACAATTCAGAAAAAGTGCTCAGCTCGCCGAGAAAATGCGATTTAAGCAATAAAATTAAAAATGCTTATAAAACATAAACCAAACGTTGGAGGTGGTCATTTCTTCATGCGCAGTGATAAACTCGGCACTCTAAAGCATCCGAGAGCGTTTTTTTTCCATGCCAACCTAACCAGAGTGACGGGAGCGGCACAATTCAGAAAAAGTGCTCAGCTCGCCGAGAAAATGCGATTTAAGCAATAAAATTAAAAATGCTTATAAAACATAAACCAAACGTTGGAGGTGGTCATTTCTTCATGCGCAGTGATAAACTCGGCACTCTACAGCACCCGAGAGCGTTTTTTTTCCATGCCAACCTAACCAGAGTGACGGGAGCGGCACAATTCAGAAAAAGTGCTCAGCTCGCCGAGAAAATGCGATTTAAGCAATAAAATTAAAAATGCTTATAAAACATAAACCAAACGTTGGAGGTGGTCATTTCTTCATGCGCAGTGATAAACTCGGCACTCTACAGCACCCGAGAGCGTTTTTTTCCATGCCAACCTAACCAGAGTGACGGGAGCGGCACAATTCAGAAAAAGTGCTCAGCTCGCCGAGAAAATGCGATTTAAGCAATAAAATTAAAAATGCTTATAAAACATAAACCAAACGTTGGAGGTGGTCATTTCTTCATGCGCAGTGATAAACTCGGCACTCTAAAGCACCCGAGAGCGTTTTTTTCCATGCCAACCTAACCAGAGTGACGGGAGCGGCACAATTCAGAAAAAGTGCTCAGCTCGCCGAGAAAATGCGATTTAAGCAATAAAATTAAAAATGCTTATAAAACATAAACCAAACGTTGGAGGTGGTCATTTCTTCATGCGGAGTGATAAACTCGGCACTCTAAAGCACCCGAGAGCGTTTTTTTCCATGCCAACCTAACCAGAGTGACGGGAGCGGCACAATTCAGAAAAAGTGCTCAGCTCGCCGAGAAAATGCGATTTAAGCAATAAAATTAAAAATGCTTATAAAACATAAACCAAACGTTGGAGGTGGTCATTTCTTCATGCGCAGTGATAAACTCGGCACTCTAAAGCACCCGAGAGCGTTTTTTTCCATGCCAACCTAACCAGAGTGACGGGAGCGGCACAATTCAGAAAAAGTGCTCAGCTCGCCGAGAAATGCGATTTAAGCAATAAAATTAAAATGCTTATAAAACATAAACCAAACGTTGGAGGTGGTCATTTCTTCATGCGCAGTGATAAACTCGGCACTCTAAAGCACCCGAGAGCGTTTTTTTCCATGCCAACCTAACCAGAGTGACGGGAGCGGCACAATTCAGAAAAAGTGCTCAGCTCGCCGAGAAAATGCGATTTAAGCAATAACATTAAAAATGCTTATAAAACATAAACCAAACGTTGGAGGTGGTCATTTCTTCATGCGCAGTGATAAACTCGGCACTCTAAAGCACCCGAGAGCGTTTTTTTTCCATGCCAACCTAACCAGAGTGACGGGAGCGGCACAATTCAGAAAAAGTGCTCAGCTCGCCGAGAAAATGCGATTTAAGCAATAAAATTAAAAATGCTTATAAAACATAAACCAAACGTTGGAGGTGGTCATTTCTTCATGCGCAGTGATAAACTCGGCACTCTAAAGCATCCGAGGGCGTTTTTTTCCATGCCAACCTAACCAGAGTGACGGGAGCGGCACAATTCAGAAAAAGTGCTCAGCTCGCCGAGAAAATGCGATTTAAGCAATAAAATTAAAAATGCTTATAAAACATAAACCAAACGTTGGAGGTGGTCATTTCTTCATGCGCAGTGATAAACTCGGCACTCTACAGCACCCGAGAGCGTTTTTTTTCCATGCCAACCTAACCAGAGTGACGGGAGCGGCACAATTCAGAAAAAGTGCTCAGCTCGCCGAGAAAATGCGATTTAAGCAATAAAATTAAAAATGCTTATAAAACATAAACCAAACGTTGGAGGTGGTCATTTCTTCATGCGCAGTGATAAACTCGGCACTCTAAAGCACCCGAGAGCGTTTTTTTCCATGCCAACCTAACCAGAGTGACGGGAGCGGCACAATTCAGAAAAAGTGCTCAGCTCGCCGAGAAAATGCGATTTAAGCAATAAAATTAAAAATGCTTATAAAACATAAACCAAACGTTGGAGGTGGTCATTTCTTCATGCGCAGTGATAAACTCGGCACTCTAAAGCACCCGAGAGCGTTTTTTTCCATGCCAACCTAACCAGAGTGACGGGAGCGGCACAATTCAGAAAAAGTGCTCAGCTCGCCGAGAAAATGCGATTTAAGCAATCAAATTAAAAATGCTTATAAAACATAAACCAAACGTTGGAGGTGGTCATTTCTTCATGCGCAGTGATAAACTCGGCACTCTGAAAGAACCCGAGAGCGTTTTTTTTCCATGCCAACCTAACCAGAGTGACGGGAGCGGCACAATTCAGAAAAAGTGCTCAGCTCGCCGAGAAAATGCGATTTAAGCAATAAAATTAAAAATGCTTATAAAACGTAAACCAAACGTTGGAGGTGGTCATTTCTTCATGCGCAGTGATAAACTCGGCACTCTAAAGCACCCGAGAGCGTTTTTTCCATGCCAACCTAACCAGAGTGACGGGAGCGGCACAATTCAGAAAAAGTGCTCAGCTCGCCGAGAAAATGCGATTTAAGCAATAAAATTAAAAATGCTTATAAAACATAAACCAAACGTTGGAGATGGTCATTTCTTCATGCGCAGTGATAAACTCGGCACTCTAAAGCACCCGAGAGCGTTTTTTTCCATGCCAACCTAACCAGAGTGACGGGAGCGGCACAATTCAGAAAAAGTGCTCAGCTCGCCGAGAAAATGCGATTTAAGCAATAAAATTAAAAATGCTTATAAAACATAAACCAAACGTTGGAGGTGGTCATTTCTTCATGCGCAGTGATAAACTCGGCACTCTAAGCACCCGAGAGAGTTTTTTTCCATGCCAACCTAACCAGAGTGACGGGAGCGGCACAATTCAGAAAAAGTGCTCAGCTCGCCGAGAAAATGCGATTTAAGCAATAAAATTAAAAATGCTTATAAAACATAAACCAAACGTTGGAGGTGGTCATTTCTTCATGTGCAGTGATAAACCCGGCACTCTAAAGCACCCGAGAGCGTTTTTTTCCATGCCAACCTAACCAGAGTGACGGGAGCGGCACAATTCAGAAAAAGTGCTCAGCTCGCCGAGAAAATGCGATTTAAGCAAAAAAATTAAAAATGCTTATAAACATAAACCAAACGTTGGAGGTGGTCATTTCTTCATGCGCAGTGATAAACTCGGCACTCTAAAGCATCCGAGAGCGTTTTTTTCCATGCCAACCTAACCAGAGTGACGGGAGCGGCACAATTCAGAAAAAGTGCTCAGCTCGCCGAGAAAATGCGATTTAAGCAATAAAATTAAAAATGCTTATAAAACATAAACCAAACGTTGGAGGTGGTCATTTCTTCATGCGCAGTGATAAACTCGGCACTCTACAGCACCCGAGAGCGTTTTTTTCCATGCCAACCTAACCAGAGTGACGGGAGCGGCACAATTCAGAAAAAGTGCTCAGCTCGCCGAGAAAACGCGATTTAAGCAATAAAATTAAAAATGCTTATAAAACATAAACCAAACGTTGGAGGTGGTCATTTCTTCATGGGCAGTGATAAACTCGACACTCTAAAGCACCCGAGAGCGTTTTTTTCCATGCCAACCTAACCAGAGTGACGGGAGCGGCACAATTCAGAAAAAGTGCTCAGCTCGCCGAGAAAATGCGATTTAAGCAATAAAATTAAAAATGCTTATAAAACATAAACCAAACGTTGGAGGTGGTCATTTCTTCATGCGCAGTGATAAACTCGGCACTCTAAAGCACCCGAGAGCGTTTTTTTCCATGCCAACCTAACCAGAGTGACGGGAGCGGCACAATTCAGAAAAAGTGCTCAGCTCGCCGAGAAAATGCGATTTAAGCAATAAAATTAAAAATGCTTATAAAACATAAACCAAACGTTGGAGGTGGTCATTTCTTCATGCGCAGTGATAAACTCGGCACTCTACAGCACCCGAGAGCGTTTTTTTCCATGCCAACCTAACCAGAGTGACGGGAGCGGCACAATTCAGAAAAAGTGCTCAGCTCGCCGAGAAAATGCGATTTAAGCAATAAAATTAAAAATGCTTATAAAACACAAACCAAACGTTGGAGGTGGTCATTTCTTCATGCGCAGTGATAAACTCGGCACTCTAGAAGCACCCGAGAGCGTTTTTTTCCATGCCAACCTAACCAGAGTGACGGGAGCGGCACAATTCAGAAAAAGTGCTCAGCTCGCCGAGAAAATGCGAATTAAGCAATAAAATTAAAAATGCTTATAAAACATAACCAAACGTTGGAGGTGGTCATTTCTTCATGCGCAGTGATAAACTCGGCACTCTAAAGCACCCGAGAGCGTTTTTTTCCATGCCAACCTAACCAGAGTGACGGGAGCGGCACAATTCAGAAAAAGTGCTCAGCTCGCCGAGAAAATGCGATTTAAGCAATAAAATTAAAAATGCTTATAAAACATAAACCAAACGTTGGAGGTGGTCATTTCTTCATGCGCAGTGATAAACTCGGCACTCTAAAGCACCTGAGAGCGTTTTTTTCCATGCCAACCTAACCAGAGTGACGGGAGCGGCACAATTCAGAAAAAGTGCTCAGCTCGCCGAGAAAATGCGATTTAAGCAATAAAATTAAAATGCTTATAAAACATAAACCAAACGTTGGAGGTGGTCATTTCTTCATGCGCAGTGATAAACTCGGCACTCTAAAGCACCCGGAGAGCGTTTTTTTCCATGCCAACCTAACCAGAGTGACGGAGCGGCACAATTCAGAAAAGTGCTCAGCTCGCCGAGAAAATGCGATTTAAGCAATAAAATTAAAAATGCTTATAAAACATAAACCAAACGTTGGAGGTGGTCATTTCTTCATGCGCAGTGATAAACTCGGCACTCTAAAGCACCCGAGAGCGTTTTTTTCCATGCCAACCTAACCAGAGTGACGGGAGCGGCACAATTCAGAAAAGTGCTCAGCTCGCCGAGAAAATGCGATTTAAGCAATAAAATTAAAAATGCTTATAAAACATAAACCAAACGTGGGAGGTGGTCATTTCTTCATGCGCAGTGATAAACTCGGCACTCTAAAGCACCCGAGAGCGTTTTTTTCCATGCCAACCTAACCAGAGTGACGGGAGCGGCACAATTCAGAAAAAGTGCTCAGCTCGCCGAGAAAATGCGATTTAAGCAATACAATTAAAAATGCTTATAAAACATAAACCAAACGTTGGAGGTGGTCATTTCTTCATGCGCAGTGATAAACTCGGCACTCTAAAGCACCCGAGAGCGTTTTTTTACATGCCAACCTAACCAGAGTGACGGGAGCGGCACAATTCAGAAAAAGTGCTCAGCTCGCCGAGAAAATGCGATTTAAGCAATAAAATTAAAAATGCTTATAAAACATAAACCAAACGTTGGAGGTGGTCATTTCTTCATGCGCAGTGATAAACTCGGCACTCTAAAGCACCCGAGAGCGTTTTTTTCCATGCCAACCTAACCAGAGTGACGGGAGCGGCACAATTCAGAAAAAGTGCTCAGCTCGCCGAGAAAATGCGATTTAAGCAATAAAATTAAAAATGCTTATAAAACATAAACCAAACGTTGGAGGTGGTCATTTCTTCATGTGCAGTGATAAACTCGGCACTCTAAAGCACCCGAGAGCGTTTTTTTCCATGCTAACCTAACCAGAGTGACGGGAGCGGCACAATTCAGAAAAAGTGCTCAGCTCGCCGAGAAAATGCGATTTAAGCAATAAAATTAAAAATGCTTATAAAACATAAACCAAACGTTGGAGGTGGTCATTTCTTCATGCGCAGTGATAAACTCGGCACTCTAAAGCATCCGAGAGCGTTTTTTTCCATGCCAACCTAACCAGAGTGACGGGAGCGGCACAATTCAGAAAAAGTGCTCAGCTCGCCGAGAAAATGCGATTTAAGCAATAAAATTAAAAATGCTTATAAAACATAAACCAAACGTTGGAGGTGGTCATTTCTTCATGCGCAGTGATAAACTCGGCACTCTACAGCACCCGAGAGCGTTTTTTTCCATGCCAACCTAACCAGAGTGACGGGAGCGGCACAATTCAGAAAAAGTGCTCAGCTCGCCGAGAAAATGCGATTTAAGCAATAAAATTAAAAATGCTTATAAAACTTAAACCAAACGTTGGAGGTGGTCATTTCTTCATGCGCAGTGATAAACGGCACTCTAAAGCACCCGAGAGCGTTTTTTTTCCATGCCAACCTAACCAGAGTGACGGGAGCGGCACAATTCAGAAAAAGTGCTCAGCTCGCCGAGAAAATGCGATTTAAGCAATAAAATTAAAAATGCTTATAAAACATAAACCAAACGTTGGAGGTGGTCATTTCTTCATGCGCAGTGATAAACTCGGCACTCTACAGCACCCGAGAGCGTTTTTTTCCACGCCAACCTAACCAGAGTGACGGGAGCGGCACAATTCAGAAAAAGTGCTCAGCTCGCCGAGAAAACGCGATTTAAGCAATAAAATTAAAAATGCTTATAAAACATAAACCAAACGTTGGAGGTGGTCATTTCTTCATGCGCAGTGATAAACTCGGCACTCTAAAGCACCCGAGAGCGTTTTTTTTCCATGCCAACCTAACCAGAGTGACGGGAGCGGCACAATTCAGAAAAAGTGCTCAGCTCGCCGAGAAAATGCGATTTAAGCAATAAAATTAAAAATGCTTATAAAACATAAACCAAACGTTGGAGGTGGTCATTTCTTCATGCGCAGTGATAAACTCGGCACTCTAAAGCATCCGAGAGCGTTTTTTTTCCATGCCAACCTAACCAGAGTGACGGGAGCGGCACAATTCAGAAAAAGTGCTCAGCTCGCCGAGAAAATGCGATTTAAGCAATAAAATTAAAAATGCTTATAAAACATAAACCAAACGTTGGAGGTGGTCCTTTCTTCATGCGCAGTGATAAACTCGGCACTCTACAGCACCCGAGAGCGTTTTTTTCCATGCCAACCTAACCAGAGTGACGGGAGCGGCACAATTCAGAAAAAGTGCTCAGCTCGCCGAGAAAATGCGATTTAAGCAATAAATTAAAAATGCTTATAAAACATAAACCAAACGTGGGAGGTGGTCATTTCTTCATGCGCAGTGATAAACTCGGCACTCTAAAGCACCCGAGAGCGTTTTTTTCCATGCCAACCTAACCAGAGTGACGGGAGCGGCACAATTCAGAAAAAGTGCTCAGCTCGCCGAGAAAATGCGATTTAAGCAATACAATTAAAAATGCTTATAAAACATAAACCAAACGTTGGAGGTGGTCATTTCTTCATGCGCAGTGATAAACTCGGCACTCTAAAGCACCCGAGAGCGTTTTTTTTACATGCCAACCTAACCAGAGTGACGGGAGCGGCACAATTCAGAAAAAGTGCTCAGCTCGCCGAGAAAATGCGATTTAAGCAATAAAATTAAAAATGCTTATAAAACATAAACCAAACGTTGGAGGTGGTCATTTCTTCATGCGCAGTGATAAACTCGGCACTCTAAAGCACCCGAGAGCGTTTTTTTCCATGCCAACCTAACCAGAGTGACGGGAGCGGCACAATTCAGAAAAAGTGCTCAGCTCGCCGAGAAAATGCGATTTAAGCAATAAAATTAAAAATGCTTATAAAACATAAACCAAACGTTGGAGGTGGTCATTTCTTCATGTGCAGTGATAAACTCGGCACTCTAAAGCACCCGAGAGCGTTTTTTTCCATGCCAACCTAACCAGAGTGACGGGAGCGGCACAATTCAGAAAAAGTGCTCAGCTCGCCGAGAAAATGCGATTTAAGCAATAAAATTAAAAATGCTTATAAAACATAAACCAAACGTTGGAGGTGGTCATTTCTTCATGCGCAGTGATAAACTCGGCACTCTAAAGCATCCGAGAGCGTTTTTTTCCATGCCAACCTAACCAGAGTGACGGGAGCGGCACAATTCAGAAAAAGTGCTCAGCTCGCCGAGAAAATGCGATTTAAGCAATAAAATTAAAAATGCTTATAAAACATAAACCAAACGTTGGAGGTGGTCATTTCTTCATGCGCAGTGATAAACTCGGCACTCTACAGCACCCGAGAGCGTTTTTTTCCATGCCAACCTAACCAGAGTGACGGGAGCGGCACAATTCAGAAAAAGTGCTCAGCTCGCCGAGAAAATGCGATTTAAGCAATAAAATTAAAAATGCTTATAAAACATAAACCAAACGTTGGAGGTGGTCATTTCTTCATGCGCAGTGATAAACTCGGCACTCTAAAGCACCCGAGAGCGTTTTTTTCCATGCCAACCTAACCAGAGTGACGGGAGCGGCACAATTCAGAAAAAGTGCTCAGCTCGCCGAGAAAATGCGATTTAAGCAATACAATTAAAAATGCTTATAAAACATAAACCAAACGTTGGAGGTGGTCATTTCTTCATGCGCAGTGATAAACTCGGCACTCTAAAGCACCCGAGAGCGTTTTTTTACATGCCAACCTAACCAGAGTGACGGGAGCGGCACAATTCAGAAAAAGTGCTCAGCTCGCCGAGAAAATGCGATTTAAGCAATAAAATTAAAAATGCTTATAAAACATAAACCAAACGTTGGAGGTGGTCATTTCTTCATGCGCAGTGATAAACTCGGCACTCTAAAGCACCCGAGAGCGTTTTTTTCCATGCCAACCTAACCAGAGTGACGGGAGCGGCACAATTCAGAAAAAGTGCTCAGCTCGCCGAGAAAATGCGATTTAAGCAATAAAATTAAAAATGCTTATAAAACATAAACCAAACGTTGGAGGTGGTCATTTCTTCATGTGCAGTGATAAACTCGGCACTCTAAAGCACCCGAGAGCGTTTTTTTCCATTCCAACCTAACCAGAGTGACGGGAGCGGCACAATTCAGAAAAAGTGCTCAGCTCGCCGAGAAAATGCGATTTAAGCAATAAAATTAAAAATGCTTATAAAACATAAACCAAACGTTGGAGGTGGTCATTTCTTCATGTGCAGTGATAAACTCGGCACTCTAAAGCACCCGAGAGCGTTTTTTTCCATGCCAACCTAACCAGAGTGACGGGAGCGGCACAATTCAGAAAAAGTGCTCAGCTCGCCGAGAAAACGCGATTTAAGCAATAAAATTAAAAATGCTTATAAAACATAAACCAAACGTTGGAGGTGGTCATTTCTTCATGCGCAGTGATAAACTCGGCACTCTAAAGCACCCGAGAGCGTTTTTTTCCATGCCAACCTAACCAGAGTGACGGGAGCGGCACAATTCAGAAAAAGTGCTCAGCTCGCCGAGAAAATGCGATTTAAGCAATAAAATTAAAAATGCTTATAAAACATAAACCAAACGTTGGAGGTGGTCATTTCTTCATGCGCAGTGATAAACTCGGCACTCTAAAGCACCCGAGAGCGTTTTTTTCCATGCCAACCTAACCAGAGTGACGGGAGCGGCACAATTCAGAAAAAGTGCTCAGCTCGCCGAGAAAATGCGATTTAAGCAATAAAATTAAAAATGCTTATAAAACATAAACCAAACGTTGGAGGTGGTCATTTCTTCATGCGCAGTGATAAACTCGGCACTCTACAACACCCGAGAGCGTTTTTTTCCATGCCAACCTAACCAGAGTGACGGGAGCGGCACAATTCAGAAAAAGTGCTCAGCTCGCCGAGAAAATGCGATTTAAGCAATAAAATTAAAAATGCTTATAAAACACAAACCAAACGTTGGAGGTGGTCATTTCTTCATGCGCAGTGATAAACTCGGCACTCTGAAGCACCCGAGAGCGTTTTTTTCCATGCCAACCTAACCAGAGTGACGGGAGCGGCACAATTCAGAAAAAGTGCTCAGCTCGCCGAGAAAATGCGAATTAAGCAATAAAATTAAAAATGCTTATAAAACATAAACCAAACGTTGGAGGTGGTCATTTCTTCATGCGCAGTGATAAACTCGGCACTCTAAAGCACCCGAGAGCGTTTTTTTCCATGCCAACCTAACCAGAGTGACGGGAGCGGCACAATTCAGAAAAAGTGCTCAGCTCGCCGAGAAAATGCGATTTAAGCAATAAAATTAAAAATGCTTATAAAACATAAACCAAACGTTGGAGGTGGTCATTTCTTCATGCGCAGTGATAAACTCGGCACTCTAAAGCACCTGAGAGCGTTTTTTTCCATGCCAACCTAACCAGAGTGACGGGAGCGGCACAATTCAGAAAAAGTGCTCAGCTCGCCGAGAAAATGCGATTTAAGCAATAAAATTAAAAATGCTTATAAAACATAAACCAAACGTTGGAGGTGGTCATTTCTTCATGCGCAGTGATAAACTCGGCACTCTAAAGCACCCGAGAGCGTTTTTTTCCATGCCAACCTAACCAGAGTGACGGGAGCGGCACAATTCAGAAAAAGTGCTCAGCTCGCCGAGAAAATGCGATTTAAGCAATAAAATTAAAAATGCTTATAAAACATAAACCAAACGTTGGAGGTGGTCATTTCTTCATGCGCAGTGATAAACTCGGCACTCTAAAGCACCCGAGAGCGTTTTTTTCCATGCCAACCTAACCAGAGTGACGGGAGCGGCACAATTCAGAAAAAGTGCTCAGCTCGCCGAGAAAATGCGATTTAAGCAATAAAATTAAAAATGCTTATAAAACATAAACCAAACGTGGGAGGTGGTCATTTCTTCATGCGCAGTGATAAACTCGGCACTCTAAAGCACCCGAGAGCGTTTTTTTCCATGCCAACCTAACCAGAGTGACGGGAGCGGCACAATTCAGAAAAAGTGCTCAGCTCGCCGAGAAAATGCGATTTAAGCAATACAATTAAAAATGCTTATAAAACATAAACCAAACGTTGGAGGTGGTCATTTCTTCATGCGCAGTGATAAACTCGGCACTCTAAAGCACCCGAGAGCGTTTTTTTACATGCCAACCTAACCAGAGTGACGGGAGCGGCACAATTCAGAAAAAGTGCTCAGCTCGCCGAGAAAATGCGATTTAAGCAATAAAATTAAAAATGCTTATAAAACATAAACCAAACGTTGGAGGTGGTCATTTCTTCATGCGCAGTGATAAACTCGGCACTCTAAAGCACCCGAGAGCGTTTTTTTCCATGCCAACCTAACCAGAGTGACGGGAGCGGCACAATTCAGAAAAAGTGCTCAGCTCGCCGAGAAAATGCGATTTAAGCAATAAAATTAAAAATGCTTATAAAACATAAACCAAACGTTGGAGGTGGTCATTTCTTCATGTGCAGTGATAAACTCGGCACTCTAAAGCACCCGAGAGCGTTTTTTTCCATGCTAACCTAACCAGAGTGACGGGAGCGGCACAATTCAGAAAAAGTGCTCAGCTCGCCGAGAAAATGCGATTTAAGCAATAAAATTAAAAATGCTTATAAAACATAAACCAAACGTTGGAGGTGGTCATTTCTTCATGCGCAGTGATAAACTCGGCACTCTAAAGCATCCGAGAGCGTTTTTTTCCATGCCAACCTAACCAGAGTGACGGGAGCGGCACAATTCAGAAAAAGTGCTCAGCTCGCCGAGAAAATGCGATTTAAGCAATAAAATTAAAAATGCTTATAAAACATAAACCAAACGTTGGAGGTGGTCATTTCTTCATGCGCAGTGATAAACTCGGCACTCTACAGCACCCGAGAGCGTTTTTTTCCATGCCAACCTAACCAGAGTGACGGGAGCGGCACAATTCAGAAAAAGTGCTCAGCTCGCCGAGAAAATGCGATTTAAGCAATAAAATTAAAAATGCTTATAAAACTTAAACCAAACGTTGGAGGTGGTCATTTCTTCATGCGCAGTGATAAACGGCACTCTAAAGCACCCGAGAGCGTTTTTTTCCATGCCAACCTAACCAGAGTGACGGGAGCGGCACAATTCAGAAAAAGTGCTCAGCTCGCCGAGAAAATGCGATTTAAGCAATAAAATTAAAAATGCTTATAAAACATAAACCAAACGTTGGAGGTGGTCATTTCTTCATGCGCAGTGATAAACTCGGCACTCTACAGCACCCGAGAGCGTTTTTTTCCACGCCAACCTAACCAGAGTGACGGGAGCGGCACAATTCAGAAAAAGTGCTCAGCTCGCCGAGAAAACGCGATTTAAGCAATAAAATTAAAAATGCTTATAAAACATAAACCAAACGTTGGAGGTGGTCATTTCTTCATGCGCAGTGATAAACTCGGCACTCTAAAGCACCCGAGAGCGTTTTTTTCCATGCCAACCTAACCAGAGTGACGGGAGCGGCACAATTCAGAAAAAGTGCTCAGCTCGCCGAGAAAATGCGATTTAAGCAATAAAATTAAAAATGCTTATAAAACATAAACCAAACGTTGGAGGTGGTCATTTCTTCATGCGCAGTGATAAACTCGGCACTCTAAAGCATCCGAGAGCGTTTTTTTCCATGCCAACCTAACCAGAGTGACGGGAGCGGCACAATTCAGAAAAAGTGCTCAGCTCGCCGAGAAAATGCGATTTAAGCAATAAAATTAAAAATGCTTATAAAACATAAACCAAACGTTGGAGGTGGTCCTTTCTTCATGCGCAGTGATAAACTCGGCACTCTACAGCACCCGAGAGCGTTTTTTTCCATGCCAACCTAACCAGAGTGACGGGAGCGGCACAATTCAGAAAAAGTGCTCAGCTCGCCGAGAAAATGCGATTTAAGCAATAAAATTAAAAATGCTTATAAAACATAAACCAAACGTGGGAGGTGGTCATTTCTTCATGCGCAGTGATAAACTCGGCACTCTAAAGCACCCGAGAGCGTTTTTTTCCATGCCAACCTAACCAGAGTGACGGGAGCGGCACAATTCAGAAAAAGTGCTCAGCTCGCCGAGAAAATGCGATTTAAGCAATACAATTAAAAATGCTTATAAAACATAAACCAAACGTTGGAGGTGGTCATTTCTTCATGCGCAGTGATAAACTCGGCACTCTAAAGCACCCGAGAGCGTTTTTTTCCATGCCAACCTAACCAGAGTGACGGGAGCGGCACAATTCAGAAAAAGTGCTCAGCTCGCCGAGAAAATGCGATTTAAGCAATAAAATTAAAAATGCTTATAAAACATAAACCAAACGTTGGAGTTGGTCATTTCTTCATGCGCAGTGATAAACTCGGCACTCTAAAGCACCCGAGAGCGTTTTTTTCCATGCCAACCTAACCAGAGTGACGGGAGCGGCACAATTCAGAAAAAGTGCTCAGCTCGCCGAGAAAATGCGATTTAAGCAATAAAATTAAAAATGCTTATAAAACATAAACCAAACGTTGGAGGTGGTCATTTCTTCATGCGCAGTGATAAACTCGGCACTCTAAAGCACCCGAGAGCGTTTTTTTACATGCCAACCTAACCAGAGTGACGGGAGCGGCACAATTCAGAAAAAGTGCTCAGCTCGCCGAGAAAATGCGATTTAAGCAATAAAATTAAAAATGCTTATAAAACATAAACCAAACGTTGGAGGTGGTCATTTCTTCATGCGCAGTGATAAACTCGGCACTCTAAAGCACCCGAGAGCGTTTTTTTCCATGCCAACCTAACCAGAGTGACGGGAGCGGCACAATTCAGAAAAAGTGCTCAGCTCGCCGAGAAAATGCGATTTAAGGAATAAAATTAAAAATGCTTATAAAACATAAACCAAACGTTGGAGGTGGTCATTTCTTCATGTGCAGTGATAAACTCGGCACTCTAAAGCACCCGAGAGCGTTTTTTTCCATGCCAACCTAACCAGAGTGACGGGAGCGGCACAATTCAGAAAAAGTGCTCAGCTCGCCGAGAAAATGCGATTTAAGCAATAAAATTAAAAATGCTTATAAAACATAAACCAAACGTTGGAGGTGGTCATTTCTTCATGCGCAGTGATAAACTCGGCACTCTAAAGCACCCGAGAGCGTTTTTTTCCATGCCGACCTAACCAGAGTGACGGGAGCGGCACAATTCAGAAAAAGTGCTCAGCTCGCCGAGAAAATGCGATTTAAGCAATAAAATTAAAAATGCTTATAAAACATAAACCAAACGTTGGAGGTGGTCATTTCTTCATGCGCAGTGATAAACTCGGCACTCTAAAGCACCCGAGAGCGTTTTTTCCCATGCCAACCTAACCAGAGTGACGGGAGCGGCACAATTCAGAAAAAGTGCTCAGCTCGCCGTGAAAATGCGATTTAAGCAATAAAATTAAAAATGCTTATAAAACATAAACCAAACGTTGGAGGTGGTCATTTCTTCATGCGCAGTGATAAACTCGGCACTCTAAAGCACCCGAGAGCGTTTTTTTCCATGCCAACCTAACCAGAGTGACGGGAGCGGCACAATTCAGAAAAAGTGCTCAGCTCGCCGAGAAAATGCGATTTAAGCAATAAAATTAAAAATGCTTATAAAACATAAACCAAACGTTGGAGGTGGTCATTTCTTCATGCGCAGTGATAAACTCGGCACTCTAAAGCACCCGAGAGCGTTTTTTTCCATGCCAACCTAACCAGAGTGACGGGAGCCGCACAATTCGGAAAAAGTGCTCAGCTCGCCGAGAAAATGCGATTTAAGCAATAAAATTAAAAATGCTTATAAAACATAAACCAAACGTTGGAGGTGGTCATTTCTTCATGCGCAGTGATAAACTCGGCACTCTAAAGCACCCGAGAGCGTTTTTTTCCATGCCAACCTAACCAGAGTGACGGGAGCGGCACAATTCAGAAAAAGTGCTCAGCTCGCCGAGAAAATGCGATTTAAGCAATAAAATTAAAAATGCTTATAAAACATAAACCAAACGTTGGAGGTGGTCATTTCTTCATGCGCAGTGATAAACTCGGCACTCTAAAGCACCCGAGAGCGTTTTTTTCCATGCCAACCTAACCAGAGTGACGGGAGCGGCACAATTCAGAAAAAGTGCTCAGCTCGCCGAGAAAATGCGATTTAAGCAATAAAATTAAAAATGCTTATAAAACATAAACCAAACGTTGGAGGTGGTCATTTCTTCATGCGCAGTGATAAACTCGGCACTCTACAGCACCCGAGAGCGTTTTTTTCCATGCCAACCTAACCAGAGTGACGGGAGCGGCACAATTCAGAAAAAGTGCTCAGCTCGCCGAGAAAATGCGATTTAAGCAATAAAATTAAAAATGCTTATAAAACATAAACCAAACGTTGGAGGTGGTCATTTCTTCATGCGCAGTGATAAACTCGGCACTCTAAAGCACCCGAGAGCGTTTTTTTCCATGCCAACCTAACCAGAGTGACGGGAGCGGCACAATTCAGAAAAGTGCTCAGCTCGCCGAGAAAATGCGATTTAAGCAATAAAATTAAAAAAGCTTATAAAACATAAACCAAACGTTGGAGGTGGTCATTTCTTCATGCCCAGTGATAAACTCGGCACTCTAAAGCACCCGAGAGCGTTTTTTTCCATGCCAACCTAACCAGAGTGACGGGAGCGGCACAATTCAGAAAAAGTGCTCAGCTCGCCGAGAAAATGCGATTTAAGCAATAAAATTAAAAATGCTTATAAAACATAAACCAAACGTTGGAGGTGGTCATTTCTTCATGCGCAGTGATAAACTCGGCACTCTAAAGCACCCGAGAGCGTTTTTTTCCATGCCAACCTAACCAGAGTGACGGGAGCCGCACAATTCAGAAAAAGTGCTCAGCTCGCCGAGAAAATGCGATTTAAGCAATAAAATTAAAAATGCTTATAAAACATAAACCAAACGTTGGAGGTGGTCATTTCTTCATGCGCAGTGATAAACTCGGCACTCTAAAGCACCCGAGAGCTTTTTTTCCCATGCCAACCTAACCAGAGTGACGGAGCGGCACAATTCAGAAAAAGTGCTCAGCTCGCCGAGAAAATGCGATTTAAGCAATAAAATTAAAAATGCTTATAAAACATAAACCAAACGTTGGAGGTGGTCATTTCTTCATGCGCAGTGATAAACTCGGCACTCTAAAGCACCCGAGAGCGTTTTTTTTTCCATGCCAACCTAACCAGAGTGACGGAGCGGCACAATTCAGAAAAGTGCTCAGCTCGCCGAGAAAATGCGATTTAAGCAATAAAATTAAAAATGCTTATAAAACATAAACCAAACGTTGGAGGTGGTCATTTCTTCATGCGCAGTGATTAACTCGGCACTCTAAAGCACCCGAGAGCGTTTTTTTCCATGCCAACCTAACCAGAGTGACGGGAGCGGCACAATTCAGAAAAAGTGCTCAGCTCGCCGAGAAATGCGATTTAAGCAATAAAATTAAAATGCTTATAAAACATAACCAAACGTTGGGAGGTGGTCATTTCTCATGCGCAGTGATAAACTCGGCACTCTAAAGCACCCGAGAGCGTTTTTTTCCATGCAACCTAACCAGAGTGACCGGAGCGGCACAATTCAGAAAAAGTGCTCAGCTCGCCGAGAAAATGCGATTTAAGCAATAAAATTAAAAATGCTTATAACATAACCAAACGTTGGAGGTGGTCATTTCTTCATGCGCAGTGATAAACTCGGCACTCTAAAGCACCCGAGAGCGTTTTTTTCCATGCCAACCTAACCAGAGTGACGGGAGCGGCACAATCAGAAAAAGTGCTCAGCTCGCCGAGAAAATGCGATTTAAGCAATAAAATTAAAATGCTTATAAAACATAAACCAAACGTTGGAGGTGGTCATTTCTTCATGCGCAGTGATAAACTCGGCACTCTAAAGCACCCGAGAGCGTTTTTTTCCATGCCAACCTAACAGAGTGACGGGAGCGCACAATTCAGAAAAGTGCTCAGCTCGCCGAGAAAATGCGATTTAAGCAATAAAATTAAAAATGCTTATAAACATAAACCAAACGTTGGAGGTGGTCATTCTTCATGCGCAGTAATAAACTCGGCACTCTAAAGCACCCGAGAGCGTTTTTTTCCATGCCAACCTAACCAGAGTGACGGGAGCGCAGGCACAATTCAGAAAAGTGCTCTAGCTCGCCGAGAAAATGCGATTTAAGCAATAAAATTAAAAATGCTTATAAAACATATACAAACGTTGGAGGTGGTCATTTCTTCATGCGCAGTGATAATCGCGCACTCTAAAGCACCCGAGAGCGTTTTTTTCCATGCCAACCTAACCAGAGTGACGGGAGCGGCACAATTCAGAAAAAGTGCTCAGCTCGCCGAGAAATGCGATTTAAGCATATAAATTAAAAATGCTTATATAAACATAAACCAAACGTGGAGGTGCGTCATTTCTTCATGCGCAGTGTATAACTCGGCACTCTAAAGGCACCGTCGAGAGCGTTTTTTATCCATGCCAACCTAACAGAGGACGGAGCGGCACAATTCAGAAAAAGTGCTCAGCTCGCCGAGAAAATGCGATTTAAGCAATAAAATTAAGAAATGCTATAAAACATTAACCAAACGTTGAGGTGGTCATTTCTTCATGCGCCAGTGATTAACGCGGCACTCTAATGCACCCGAGAGCGTTTTTCTTCCATATGCAACACTAACCAGAGTGACGAGCGGCACATCTACCGCGATCACCACACGAGCCCACAGTCTCGCCCGAATAATGCGATTTAAGCAAATAAATATAAGCTTATAAAACATTAAAACCAATACGTTGGATGTGGTCATTCTTCATAGCGCAGTGATAAACTCGGCACTCTAAAGCACCCGAGAGCGTTTTTTTCCATGCCAACCTAACCAGAGTGACGGGAGCGGCACAATTCAGAAAAAAGTGCTCACTCGCCGAGAAAATGCGACTTAAAGCAATAAATTATAAAATGCTTATAAAACATAAACCAAACGTTGGAGGTGGTCATTTCTTCATGCGCAGTGATAAACTCGGCACTCTAAAGCACCCGAGAGCGTTTTTTTCCATGCCAACCTAACCAGAGTGACGGAGCGGCACAATTCAGAAAAGTGCTCAGCTCGCCGAGAAAATGCGATTTAAGCAATAAAATTAAAAATGCTTATAAAACATAAACCAAACGTTGGAGGTGGTCATTTCTTCATGCGCAGTGATAAACTCGGCACTCTAAAAGCACCCGAGAGGCGTTTTTTTCCATGCCAACCTAACCAGAGTGGACGGGAGCGGCACACATTCAGAAAAAGTGCTCAGCTCGCCGAGAAAATGCGATCTAAGCAATAAAATTAAAAAAGCTTATAAAACATAAACCAAACGTTGGAGGTGTCATTTCTTCATGCCCAGGTGATAAACTCGGCACTCTAAAGCACCCGAGAGCGGTTTTTTCCTATGCCAACCTAACCAGAGTGACGGGAGCGGCACAATTCAGAAAAAGTGCTCAGCTCGCCGAGAAAATGCGATTAAGCAATAAAATTAAAAATGCTTATAAAAGCACAAACCAAACGTTGGAGGTGGCATTTCTTCATGCGCAGTGATAAACTCGGCACTCTAAAGCACCCGAGGAGCGTTTTTTCCTATGCCAACCTAACCAGAGTGACGGAGCGGCACAATCAGAAAAGTGCTCAGCTCGCCGAGAAATGCGATTTAAGCAATAAAATTAAAAATGCTTATAAAACATAAACCAAACGTTGGAGGTGGTCATTTCTTCATGCGCAGTGATAAACTCGCACTCTAAAGCACCCGAGAGCGTTTTTTTCTATGACAACCTAACCAGAGTGACGGGAGCGCACAATTCAGAAAAAGTGCTCAGCTCGCCGAGAAAATGCGATTTAAGCAATAAAATTAAAAATGCTTATAAAACATAAACCAAACGTTTGGAGGTGTGTCATTTCTTCATGCGCAGTGATACACTCGGCACTCTAAAGCACCCGAGAGCGTTTTTTTCCATGCCAACCTAACCAGAGTGACGGGAGCGCACAATTCAGAAAAAGTGCTCAGCTCGCCGAGAAATGCGATTTAAGCAATAAAATTAAAAATGCTTTTAAAACATAAACCAAACGTTGGAGGGTGGGTCATTTCTTCATGCGCAGTGATAAACTCGGCACTCTAAAGCACCCGAGAGCGTTTTTTTCCATGCCAACCTAACCAGAGTGACGGGAGCGGCACAATTCAGAAAAAGTGCTCAGCTCGCCGAGAAAATGCGATTTAAGCAATAAAATTAAAATGCTTATAAAACATAAACCAAACGTTGGAGGTGGTCATTTCTTCATGCGCAGTGATAAACTCGCACTCTAAAGCACCCGAGAGCGTTTTTTTCCATGCCAACCTAACCAGAGTGACGGGAGCGGCACAATTCAGAAAAAGTGCTCAGCTCGCCGAGAAAATGCGATTTAAGCAATAAAATTAAAAAATGCTTATAAAACATAAACCAAACGTTGGAGGTGGTCATTTCTTCATGCGCAGTGATAAACTCGGCACTCTAAAGCACCCGAGAGCGTTTTTTTCCATGCCAACCTAACCAGAGTGACGGGAGCGGCACAATTCAGAAAAAGTGCTCAGCTCGCCGAGAAAATGCGATTTAAGCAATAAAATTAAAAATGCTTATAAAACATAAACCAACGTTGGAGGTGGCCATTTCTTCATGCGCAGTGATAAACTCGGCACTCTAAAGCACCCGAGAGCGTTTTTTTCCATGCCAACCTAACAGAGTGACGGGAGCGGCACAATTCAGAAAAGTGCTCAGCTCGCCGAGAAAATGCGATTTAAGCAATAAAATTAAAAATGCTTATAAAACATAAACCAAACGTTGGAGGTGGTCATTTCTTCATGCGCAGTGATAAACTCGGCACTCTAAAGCACCCGAGAGCGTTTTTTTCCATGCCAACCTAACCAGAGTGACGGGAGCGGCACAATTCAGAAAAAGTGCTCAGCTCGCCGAGAAAATGCGATTTAAGCAATAAAATTAAAAATGCTTATAAAACATAAACCAAACGTTGGAGGTGGTCATTTCTTCATGCGCAGTGATAAACTCGGCACTCTAAAGCACCCGAGAGCGTTTTTTTCCATGCCAACCTAACCAGAGTGACGGGAGCGGCACAATTCAGAAAAAGTGCTCAGCTCGCCGAGAAAATGCGATTTAAGCAATAAAATTAAAAATGCTTATAAAACATAAACCAAACGTTGGAGGTGGTCATTTCTTCATGCGCAGTGATAAACTCGGCACTCTAAAGCACCCGAGAGCGTTTTTTTCCATGCCAACCTAACCAGAGTGACGGGAGCGGCACAATTCAGAAAAAGTGCTCAGCTCGCCGAGAAAATGCGATTTAAGCAATAAAATTAAAAATGCTTATAAACATAAACCAAACGTTGGAGGTGGTCATTTCTTCATGCGCAGTGATAAACTCGGCACTCTAAAGCACCGAGAGCGTTTTTTTTCCATGCCAACCTAACCAGAGTGACGGGAGCGGCACAATTCAGAAAAGTGCTCAGCTCGCCGAGAAAATGCGATTTAAGCAATAAAATTAAAAATGCTTATAAAACATAAACCAAACGTTGGAGGTGGTCATTTCTTCATGCGCAGTGATAAACTCGGCACTCTAAAGCACCCGAGAGCGTTTTTTTCCATGCCAACCTAACCAGAGTGACGGGAGCGGCACAATTCAGAAAAAGTGCTCAGCTCGCCGAGAAAATGCGATTTAAAGCAATAAAATTAAAAATGCTTATAAAACATAAACCAAACGTTGGAGGTGGTCATTTCTTCATGCGCAGTGATAAACTCGGCACTCTAAAGCACCCGAGAGCGTTTTTTACATGCCAACCTAACCAGAGTGACGGGAGCGGCACAATTCAGAAAAGGTGCTCAGCTCGCCGAGAAAATGCGATTAAGCAATAAAATTAAAAATGCTTATAAAACATAAACCAAACGTGGAGGGGTGGTCATTTCTTCATGCGCAGTGATAAACTCGGCACTCTAAAGCACCCGAGAGCGTTTTTTTTCCATGCCAACCTAACAGAGTACGGGAGCGGCACAATTCAGAAAAAGTGCTCAGCT
>NW_026872201.1:0-49048 GCF_033458585.1 Syngnathus typhle
AACTAAGACAAACTCGTCAATCTGCAATTAAAAACAAACAAGTCAAAAATTTGAACAGGAAATACAAAAATATACTAAACAAAAAATGTACAAGTCAAAAATTTGAACGTAATCACAAATTTGAACGTAAACAATTGCAAAAAAGCATTCAAGATCGAAAAGAAGTTAAAAGTTAATATTTACTGTAATTAAAAAACAATAATACTTACCGAAACAAAGAAAATGTAATTAAAAAACAATAATACTTACCCAAAACAAGGAAAATGTAATTAAAAAACAATAATACTTACCCAAAACAAAGAAAATGTAATTAAAAAACAATAATACTTACCTAAAACAAAGAAATTGTACTTACCTATGCTGGAGATCGCAATTCCACGCCCAATGGTGCCTGCAAATAAAACAAAAATGTATTACGCTAAATTAAGTGAAAGAAAAATATTTTCCTAAAATAAAAGCAACTCGCTATAAAAGGACCATTTGGAGCAGAAAGCTCTCAGTCTCGATGCGGCCATGGAGGAGGAAGCAGCTCCCCATGCAATTAAACTAAACTAAATTTAGGGACATTTCCTGTGTGCCAGACCTGAGGAAGGCACAAAAGATGCCGAAACGTTGTCGATGGTCACACAGATGTACAAAGTAGCGCAAAATGACGCCAGTAGAACCCAATTGGAAGCAGATAATAATTTACCCACCTCTACCCAAATAGGAGAGTGATGGATGCCGCACAGAGCAATGGCTCTCGCTCCACCCAAAATGCGGGGAGTCGATGAATTAGGTGCGAGGTACGAATTTGGTTGAACGCAAAAGTAGCTGTCAATCATTCATGCCAATTCGAGACTCATCATCATTATTATTATATAACAAAGGCGACCGCATAAGGAAAGTACAATCAAACACAAGCACAATAAAGCACAAACACGTGTTCAAGATCAAACAAGATCTTTATTAAGCCCAAATGTGTCCTGGCCAGTATGACTGGTGCAGCCACAGCAGGCAGGAAGTTCGGGAGCTTCGTGGGGTGCGGTCCGGGATGGTAGGACCGTGCCTTTGTTCCTCTCCTTCGGGGGAGGAACTCTTTACCTCATCCTAACTCGCCTGTGCCACCTCCTTTGCCGCCCCCGCGTTTCCAGCTTTCTTTGTGCTCCTGCCTCGTTTGTGTGCTGTTCCTATACTGGTCCTACCCCAGCCCCAATCCTACCCTATCCCTAATCCTAATCCAAACCCTAACCCTAACCCTAATCCTAACCCATACCCTAACCCTAGCCCCATTTCCAACTAAGACAAACTCGTCAATCTGCAATTTAAAAACAAACAAGTCAAAAATTTGAACAGGAAATACAAAAATATACTAAACAAAAAAATGTACAAGTCAAAAATTTGAACGTAATCACAAATTTGAACGTAAACAATTGCAAAAAAGCATTCAAGATCGAAAAGAAGTTAAAAGTTAATATTTACTGTAATTAAAAAACAATAATACTTACCCGAAACAAAGAAAATGTAATTAAAAAACAATAATACTTACCCAAAACAAGGAAAATGTAATTAAAAAACAATAATACTTACCCAAAACAAAGAAAATGTAATTAAAAAACAATAATACTTACCTAAAACAAAGAAATTGTACTTACCTATGCTGGAGATCGCAATTCCACGCCCAATGGTGCCTGCAAATAAAACAAAAATGTATTACGCTAAATTAAGTGAAAGAAAAATATTTTCCTAAAATAAAAGCAACTCGCTATAAAAGGACCATTTGGAGCAGAAAGCTCTCAGTCTCGATGCGGCCATGGAGGAGGAAGCAGCTCCCCATGCAATTAAACTAAACTAAATTTAGGGACATTTCCTGTGTGCCAGACCTGAGGAAGGCACAAAAGATGCCGAAACGTTGTCGATGGTCACACAGATGTACAAAGTAGCGCAAAATGACGCCAGTAGAACCCAATTGGAAGCAGATAATAATTTACCCACCTCTACCCAAATAGGAGAGTGATGGATGCCGCACAGAGCAATGGCTCTCGCTCCACCCAAAATGCGGGGAGTCGATGAATTAGGTGCGAGGTACGAATTTGGTTGAACGCAAAAGTAGCTGTCAATCATTCATGCCAATTCGAGACTCATCATCATTATTATTATATAACAAAGGCGACCGCATAAGGAAAGTACAATCAAACACAAGCACAATAAAGCACAAACACGTGTTCAAGATCAAACAAGATCTTTATTAAGCCCAAATGTGTCCTGGCCAGTATGACTGGTGCAGCCACAGCAGGCAGGAAGTTCGGGAGCTTCGTGGGGTGCGGTCCGGGATGGTAGGACCGTGCCTTTGTTCCTCTCCTTCGGGGGAGGAACTCTTTACCTCATCCTAACTCGCCTGTGCCACCTCCTTTGCCGCCCCCGCGTTTCCAGCTTTCTTTGTGCTCCTGCCTCGTTTGTGTGCTGTTCCCTATACTGGTCCTACCCCAGCCCCAATCCTACCCTATCCCTAATCCTAATCCAAACCCTAACCCTAACCCTAATCCTAACCCATACCCTAACCCTAGCCCCATTTCCAACTAAGACAAACTCGTCAATCTGCAATTTAAAAACAAACAAGTCAAAAATTTGAACAGGAAATACAAAAATATACTAAACAAAAAAATGTACAAGTCAAAAATTTGAACGTAATCACAAATTTGAACGTAAACAATTGCAAAAAAGCATTCAAGATCGAAAAGAAGTTAAAAGTTAATATTTACTGTAATTAAAAAACAATAATACTTACCCGAAACAAAGAAAATGTAATTAAAAAACAATAATACTTACCCAAAACAAGGAAAATGTAATTAAAAAACAATAATACTTACCCAAAACAAAGAAAATGTAATTAAAAAACAATAATACTTACCTAAAACAAAGAAATTGTACTTACCTATGCTGGAGATCGCAATTCCACGCCCAATGGTGCCTGCAAATAAAACAAAAATGTATTACGCTAAATTAAGTGAAAGAAAAATATTTTCCTAAAATAAAAGCAACTCGCTATAAAAGGACCATTTGGAGCAGAAAGCTCTCAGTCTCGATGCGGCCATGGAGGAGGAAGCAGCTCCCCATGCAATTAAACTAAACTAAATTTAGGGACATTTCCTGTGTGCCAGACCTGAGGAAGGCACAAAAGATGCCGAAACGTTGTCGATGGTCACACAGATGTACAAAGTAGCGCAAAATGACGCCAGTAGAACCCAATTGGAAGCAGATAATAATTTACCCACCTCTACCCAAATAGGAGAGTGATGGATGCCGCACAGAGCAATGGCTCTCGCTCCACCCAAAATGCGGGGAGTCGATGAATTAGGTGCGAGGTACGAATTTGGTTGAACGCAAAAGTAGCTGTCAATCATCATGCCAATTCGAGACTCATCATCATTATTATTATATAACAAAGGCGACCGCATAAGGAAAGTACAATCAAACACAAGCACAATAAAGCACAAACACGTGTTCAAGATCAAACAAGATCTTTATTAAGCCCAAATGTGTCCTGGCCAGTATGACTGGTGCAGCCACAGCAGGCAGGAAGTTCGGGAGCTTCGTGGGGTGCGGTCCGGGATGGTAGGACCGTGCCTTTGTTCCTCTCCTTCGGGGGAGGAACTCTTTACCTCATCCTAACTCGCCTGTGCCACCTCCTTTGCCGCCCCCGCGTTTCAGCTTTCTTTGTGCTCCTGCCTCGTTTGTGTGCTGTTCCCTATACTGGTCCTACCCCAGCCCCAATCCTACCCTATCCCTAATCCTAATCCAAACCCTAACCCTAACCCTAATCCTAACCCATACCCTAACCCTAGCCCCATTTCCAACTAAGACAAACTCGTCAATCTGCAATTTAAAAACAAACAAGTCAAAAATTTGAACAGGAAATACAAAAATATACTAAACAAAAAAATGTACAAGTCAAAAATTTGAACGTAATCACAAATTTGAACGTAAACAATTGCAAAAAAGCATTCAAGATCGAAAAGAAGTTAAAAGTTAATATTTACTGTAATTAAAAAACAATAATACTTACCCGAAACAAAGAAAATGTAATTAAAAAACAATAATACTTACCCAAAACAAGGAAAATGTAATTAAAAAACAATAATACTTACCCAAAACAAAGAAAATGTAATTAAAAAACAATAATACTTACCTAAAACAAAGAAATTGTACTTACCTATGCTGGAGATCGCAATTCCACGCCCAATGGTGCCTGCAAATAAAACAAAAATGTATTACGCTAAATTAAGTGAAAGAAAAATATTTTCCTAAAATAAAAGCAACTCGCTATAAAAGGACCATTTGGAGCAGAAAGCTCTCAGTCTCGATGCGGCCATGGAGGAGGAAGCAGCTCCCCATGCAATTAAACTAAACTAAATTTAGGGACATTTCCTGTGTGCCAGACCTGAGGAAGGCACAAAAGATGCCGAAACGTTGTCGATGGTCACACAGATGTACAAAGTAGCGCAAAATGACGCCAGTAGAACCCAATTGGAAGCAGATAATAATTTACCCACCTCTACCCAAATAGGAGAGTGATGGATGCCGCACAGAGCAATGGCTCTCGCTCCACCCAAAATGCGGGGAGTCGATGAATTAGGTGCGAGGTACGAATTTGGTTGAACGCAAAAGTAGCTGTCAATCATTCATGCCAATTCGAGACTCATCATCATTATTATTATATAACAAAGGCGACCGCATAAGGAAAGTACAATCAAACACAAGCACAATAAAGCACAAACACGTGTTCAAGATCAAACAAGATCTTTATTAAGCCCAAATGTGTCCTGGCCAGTATGACTGGTGCAGCCACAGCAGGCAGGAAGTTCGGGAGCTTCGTGGGGTGCGGTCCGGGATGGTAGGACCGTGCCTTTGTTCCTCTCCTTCGGGGGAGGAACTCTTTACCTCATCCTAACTCGCCTGTGCCACCTCCTTTGCCGCCCCCGCGTTTCCAGCTTTCTTTGTGCTCCTGCCTCGTTTGTGTGCTGTTCCCTATACTGGTCCTACCCCAGCCCCAATCCTACCCTATCCCTAATCCTAATCCAAACCCTAACCCTAACCCTAATCCTAACCCATACCCTAACCCTAGCCCCATTTCCAACTAAGACAAACTCGTCAATCTGCAATTTAAAACAAACAAGTCAAAAATTTGAACAGGAAATACAAAAATATACTAAACAAAAAATGTACAAGTCAAAAATTTGAACGTAATCACAAATTTGAACGTAAACAATTGCAAAAAAAGCATTCAAGATCGAAAAGAAGTTAAAAGTTAATATTTACTGTAATTAAAAAACATAATACTTACCCGAAACAAAGAAAATGTAATTAAAAAACAATAATACTTACCCAAAACAAGGAAAATGTAATTAAAAAACAATAATACTTACCCAAAACAAAGAAAATGTAATTAAAAAACAATAATACTTACCTAAAACAAAGAAATTGTACTTACCTATGCTGGAGATCGCAATTCCACGCCCAATGGTGCCTGCAAATAAAACAAAATGTATTACGCTAAATTAAGTGAAAGAAAAATATTTTCCTAAAATAAAAGCAACTCGCTATAAAAGGACCATTTGGAGCAGAAAGCTCTCAGTCTCGATGCGGCCATGGAGGAGGAAGCAGCTCCCCATGCAATTAAACTAAACTAAATTTAGGGACATTTCCTGTGTGCCAGACCTGAGGAAGGCACAAAAGATGCCGAAACGTTGTCGATGGTCACACAGATGTACAAAGTAGCGCAAAATGACGCCAGTAGAACCCAATTGGAAGCAGATAATAATTTACCCACCTCTACCCAAATAGGAGAGTGATGGATGCCGCACAGAGCAATGGCTCTCGCTCCACCCAAAATGCGGGGAGTCGATGAATTAGGTGCGAGGTACGAATTTGGTTGAACGCAAAAGTAGCTGTCAATCATTCATGCCAATTCGAGACTCATCATCATTATTATTATATAACAAAGGCGACCGCATAAGGAAAGTACAATCAAACACAAGCACAATAAAGCACAAACACGTGTCAAGATCAAACAAGATCTTTATTAAGCCCAAATGTGTCCTGGCCAGTATGACTGGTGCAGCCACAGCAGGCAGGAAGTTCGGGAGCTTCGTGGGGTGCGGTCCGGGATGGTAGGACCGTGCCTTTGTTCCTCTCCTTCGGGGGAGGAACTCTTTACCTCATCCTAACTCGCCTGTGCACCTCCTTTGCCGCCCCCGCGTTTCCAGCTTTCTTTGTGCTCCTGCCTCGTTTGTGTGCTGTTCCCTATACTGGTCCTACCCCAGCCCCAATCCTACCCTATCCCTAATCCTAATCCAAACCCTAACCCTAACCCTAATCCTAACCCATACCCTAACCCTAGCCCCATTTCCAACTAAGACAAACTCGTCAATCTGCAATTTAAAAACAAACAAGTCAAAAATTTGAACAGGAAATACAAAAATATACTAAACAAAAAAATGTACAAGTCAAAAATTTGAACGTAATCACAAATTTGAACGTAAACAATTGCAAAAAAGCATTCAAGATCGAAAAGAAGTTAAAAGTTAATATTTACTGTAATTAAAAAACAATAATACTTACCCGAAACAAAGAAAATGTAATTAAAAAACAATAATACTTACCCAAAACAAGGAAAATGTAATTAAAAAACAATAATACTTACCCAAAACAAAGAAAATGTAATTAAAAAACAATAATACTTACCTAAAACAAAGAAATTGTACTTACCTATGCTGGAGATCGCAATTCCACGCCCAATGGTGCCTGCAAATAAAACAAAAATGTATTACGCTAAATTAAGTGAAAGAAAAATATTTTCCTAAAATAAAAGCAACTCGCTATAAAAGGACCATTTGGAGCAGAAAGCTCTCAGTCTCGATGCGGCCATGGAGGAGGAAGCAGCTCCCCCATGCAATTAAACTAAACTAAATTTAGGGACATTTCCTGTGTGCCAGACCTGAGGAAGGCACAAAAGATGCCGAAACGTTGTCGATGGTCACACAGATGTACAAAGTAGCGCAAAATGACGCCAGTAGAACCCAATTGGAAGCAGATAATAATTTACCCACCTCTACCCAAATAGGAGAGTGATGGATGCCGCACAGAGCAATGGCTCTCGCTCCACCCAAAATGCGGGGAGTCGATGAATTAGGTGCGAGGTACGAATTTGGTTGAACGCAAAAGTAGCTGTCAATCATTCATGCCAATTCGAGACTCATCATCATTATTATTATATAACAAAGGCGACCGCATAAGGAAAGTACAATCAAACACAAGCACAATAAAGCACAAACACGTGTTCAAGATCAAACAAGATCTTTATTAAGCCCAAATGTGTCCTGGCCAGTATGACTGGTGCAGCCACAGCAGGCAGGAAGTTCGGGAGCTTCGTGGGGTGCGGTCCGGGATGGTAGGACCGTGCCTTTGTTCCTCTCCTTCGGGGGAGGAACTCTTTACCTCATCCTAACTCGCCTGTGCCACCTCCTTTGCCGCCCCCGCGTTTCCAGCTTTCTTTGTGCTCCTGCCTCGTTTGTGTGCTGTTCCCTATACTGGTCCTACCCCAGCCCCAATCCTACCCTATCCCTAATCCTAATCCAAACCCTAACCCTAACCCTAATCCTAACCCATACCCTAACCCTAGCCCCATTTCCAACTAAGACAAACTCGTCAATCTGCAATTTAAAAACAAACAAGTCAAAAATTTGAACAGGAAATACAAAAATATACTAAACAAAAAAATGTACAAGTCAAAAATTTGAACGTAATCACAAATTTGAACGTAAACAATTGCAAAAAAGCATTCAAGATCGAAAAGAAGTTAAAAGTTAATATTTACTGTAATTAAAAAACAATAATACTTACCCGAAACAAAGAAAATGTAATTAAAAAAACAATAATACTTACCCAAAACAAGGAAAATGTAATTAAAAAACAATAATACTTACCCAAAACAAAGAAAATGTAATTAAAAAACAATAATACTTACCTAAAACAAAGAAATTGTACTTACCTATGCTGGAGATCGCAATTCCACGCCCAATGGTGCCTGCAAATAAAACAAAAATGTATTACGCTAAATTAAGTGAAAGAAAAATATTTTCCTAAAATAAAAGCAACTCGCTATAAAAGGACCATTTGGAGCAGAAAGCTCTCAGTCTCGATGCGGCCATGGAGGAGGAAGCAGCTCCCCATGCAATTAAACTAAACTAAATTTAGGGACATTTCCTGTGTGCCAGACCTGAGGAAGGCACAAAAGATGCCGAAACGTTGTCGATGGTCACACAGATGTACAAAGTAGCGCAAAATGACGCCAGTAGAACCCAATTGGAAGCAGATAATAATTTACCCACCTCTACCCAAATAGGAGAGTGATGGATGCCGCACAGAGCAATGGCTCTCGCTCCACCCAAAATGCGGGGAGTCGATGAATTAGGTGCGAGGTACGAATTTGGTTGAACGCAAAAGTAGCTGTCAATCATTCATGCCAATTCGAGACTCATCATCATTATTATTATATAACAAAGGCGACCGCATAAGGAAAGTACAATCAAACACAAGCACAATAAAGCACAAACACGTGTTCAAGATCAAACAAGATCTTTATTAAGCCCAAATGTGTCCTGGCCAGTATGACTGGTGCAGCCACAGCAGGCAGGAAGTTCGGGAGCTTCGTGGGGTGCGGTCCGGGATGGTAGGACCGTGCCTTTGTTCCTCTCCTTCGGGGGAGGAACTCTTTACCTCATCCTAACTCGCCTGTGCCACCTCCTTTGCCGCCCCCGCGTTTCCAGCTTTCTTTGTGCTCCTGCCTCGTTTGTGTGCTGTTCCCTATACTGGTCCTACCCCAGCCCCAATCCTACCCTATCCCTAATCCTAATCCAAACCCTGAACCCTAACCCTAATCCTAACCCATACCCTAACCCTAGCCCCATTTCCAACTAAGACAAACTCGTCAATCTGCAATTTAAAAACAAACAAGTCAAAAATTTGAACAGGAAATACAAAAATATACTAAACAAAAAAATGTACAAGTCAAAAATTTGAACGTAATCACAAATTTGAACGTAAACAATTGCAAAAAAGCATTCAAGATCGAAAAGAAGTTAAAAGTTAATATTTACTGTAATTAAAAAACAATAATACTTACCCGAAACAAAGAAAATGTAATTAAAAAACAATAATACTTACCCAAAACAAGGAAAATGTAATTAAAAAACAATAATACTTACCCAAAACAAAGAAAATGTAATTAAAAAACAATAATACTTACCTAAAACAAAGAAATTGTACTTACCTATGCTGGAGATCGCAATTCCACGCCCAATGGTGCCTGCAAATAAAACAAAAATGTATTACGCTAAATTAAGTGAAAGAAAAATATTTTCCTAAAATAAAAGCAACTCGCTATAAAAAGGACCATTTGGAGCAGAAAGCTCTCAGTCTCGATGCGGCCATGGAGGAGGAAGCAGCTCCCCATGCAATTAAACTAAACTAAATTTAGGGACATTTCCTGTGTGCCAGACCTGAGGAAGGCACAAAAGATGCCGAAACGTTGTCGATGGTCACACAGATGTACAAAGTAGCGCAAAATGACGCCAGTAGAACCCAATTGGAAGCAGATAATAATTTACCCACCTCTACCCAAATAGGAGAGTGATGGATGCCGCACAGAGCAATGGCTCTCGCTCCACCCAAAATGCGGGGAGTCGATGAATTAGGTGCGAGGTACGAATTTGGTTGAACGCAAAAGTAGCTGTCAATCATTCATGCCAATTCGAGACTCATCATCATTATTATTATATAACAAAGGCGACCGCATAAGGAAAGTACAATCAAACACAAGCACAATAAAGCACAAACACGTGTTCAAGATCAAACAAGATCTTTATTAAGCCCAAATGTGTCCTGGCCAGTATGACTGGTGCAGCCACAGCAGGCAGGAAGTTCGGGAGCTTCGTGGGGTGCGGTCCGGGATGGTAGGACCGTGCCTTTGTTCCTCTCCTTCGGGGGAGGAACTCTTTACCTCATCCTAACTCGCCTGTGCCACCTCCTTTGCCGCCCCCGCGTTTCCAGCTTTCTTTGTGCTCCTGCCTCGTTTGTGTGCTGTTCCCTATACTGTCCTACCCAGCCCCAATCCTACCCTATCCCTAATCCTAATCCAAACCCTAACCCTAACCCTAATCCTAACCCATACCCTAACCCTAGCCCCATTTCCAACTAAGACAAACTCGTCAATCTGCAATTTAAAAACAAACAAGTCAAAAATTTGAACAGGAAATACAAAAATATACTAAACAAAAAAATGTACAAGTCAAAAATTTGAACGTAATCACAAATTTGAACGTAAACAATTGCAAAAAAGCATTCAAGATCGAAAAGAAGTTAAAAGTTAATATTTACTGTAATTAAAAAACAATAATACTTACCCGAAACAAAGAAAATGTAATTAAAAAACAATAATACTTACCCAAAACAAGAAAATGTAATTAAAAAACAATAATACTTACCCCAAAACAAAGAAAATGTAATTAAAAAACAATAATACTTACCTAAAACAAAGAAATTGTACTTACCTATGCTGGAGATCGCAATTCCACGCCCAATGGTGCCTGCAAATAAAACAAAAATGTATTACGCTAAATTAAGTGAAAGAAAAATATTTTCCTAAAATAAAAGCAACTCGCTATAAAAGGACCATTTGGAGCAGAAAGCTCTCAGTCTCGATGCGGCCATGGAGGAGGAAGCAGCTCCCATGCAATTAAACTAAACTAAATTTAGGGACATTTCCTGTGTGCCAGACCTGAGGAAGGCACAAAAGATGCCGAAACGTTGTCGATGGTCACACAGATGTACAAAGTAGCGCAAAATGACGCCAGTAGAACCCAATTGGAAGCAGATAATAATTTACCCACCTCTACCCAAATAGGAGAGTGATGGATGCCGCACAGAGCAATGGCTCTCGCTCCACCCAAAATGCGGGGAGTCGATGAATTAGGTGCGAGGTACGAATTTGGTTGAACGCAAAAGTAGCTGTCAATCATTCATGCCAATTCGAGACTCATCATCATTATTATTATATAACAAAGGCGACCGCATAAGGAAAGTACAATCAAACACAAGCACAATAAAGCACAAACACGTGTTCAAGATCAAACAAGATCTTTATTAAGCCCAAATGTGTCCTGGCCAGTATGACTGGTGCAGCCACAGCAGGCAGGAAGTTCGGGAGCTTCGTGGGGTGCGGTCCGGGATGGTAGGACCGTGCCTTTGTTCCTCTCCTTCGGGGGAGGAACTCTTTACCTCATCCTAACTCGCCTGTGCCACCTCCTTTGCCGCCCCCCGCGTTTCCAGCTTTCTTTGTGCTCCTGCCTCGTTTGTGTGCTGTTCCCTATACTGGTCCTACCCCAGCCCCAATCCTACCCTATCCCTAATCCTAATCCAAACCCTAACCCTAACCCTAATCCTAACCCATACCCTAACCCTAGCCCCATTTCCAACTAAGACAAACTCGTCAATCTGCAATTTAAAAACAAACAAGTCAAAAATTTGAACAGGAAATACAAAAATATACTAAACAAAAAAATGTACAAGTCAAAAATTTGAACGTAATCACAAATTTGACGTAAACAATTGCAAAAAAGCATTCAAGATCGAAAAGAAGTTAAAAGTTAATATTTACTGTAATTAAAAAACAATAATACTTACCCGAAACAAAGAAAATGTAATTAAAAAACAATAATACTTACCCAAAACAAGGAAAATGTAATTAAAAAACAATAATACTTACCCAAAACAAAGAAAATGTAATTAAAAAACAATAATACTTACCTAAAACAAAGAAATTGTACTTACCTATGCTGGAGATCGCAATTCCACGCCCAATGGTGCCTGCAAATAAAACAAAAATGTATTACGCTAAATTAAGTGAAAGAAAAATATTTTCCTAAAATAAAAGCAACTCGCTATAAAAGGACCATTTGGAGCAGAAGCTCTCAGTCTCGATGCGGCCATGGAGGAGGAAGCAGCTCCCCATGCAATTAAACTAAACTAAATTTAGGGACATTTCCTGTGTGCCAGACCTGAGGAAGGCACAAAAGATGCCGAAACGTTGTCGATGGTCACACAGATGTACAAAGTAGCGCAAAATGACGCCAGTAGAACCCAATTGGAAGCAGATAATAATTTACCCACCTCTACCCAAATAGGAGAGTGATGGATGCCGCACAGAGCAATGGCTCTCGCTCCACCCAAAATGCGGGGAGTCGATGAATTAGGTGCGAGGTACGAATTTGGTTGAACGCAAAAGTAGCTGTCAATCATTCATGCCAATTCGAGACTCATCATCATTATTATTATATAACAAAGGCGACCGCATAAGGAAAGTACAATCAAACACAAGCACAATAAAGCACAAACACGTGTTCAAGATCAAACAAGATCTTTATTAAGCCCAAATGTGTCCTGGCCAGTATGACTGGTGCAGCCACAGCAGGCAGGAAGTTCGGGAGCTTCGTGGGGTGCGGTCCGGGATGGTAGGACCGTGCCTTTGTTCCTCTCCTTCGGGGGAGGAACTCTTTACCTCATCCTAACTCGCCTGTGCCACCTCCTTTGCGCCCCCGCGTTTCCAGCTTTCTTTGTGCTCCTGCCTCGTTTGTGTGCTGTTCCCTATACTGGTCCTACCCCAGCCCCAATCCTACCCTATCCCTAATCCTAATCCAAACCCTAACCCTAACCCTAATCCTAACCCATACCCTAACCCTAGCCCATTTCCAACTAAGACAAACTCGTCAATCTGCAATTTAAAAACAAACAAGTCAAAAATTTGAACAGGAAATACAAAAATATACTAAACAAAAAAATGTACAAGTCAAAAATTTGAACGTAATCACAAATTTGAACGTAAACAATTGCAAAAAAGCATTCAAGATCGAAAAGAAGTTAAAAGTTAATATTTACTGTAATTAAAAAACAATAATACTTACCCGAAACAAAGAAAATGTAATTAAAAAACAATAATACTTACCCAAAACAAGGAAAATGTAATTAAAAAACAATAATACTTACCCAAAACAAAGAAAATGTAATTAAAAAACAATAATACTTACCTAAAACAAAGAAATTGTACTTACCTATGCTGGAGATCGCAATTCCACGCCCAATGGTGCCTGCAAATAAAACAAAAATGTATTACGCTAAATTAAGTGAAAGAAAAATATTTTCCTAAAATAAAAGCAACTCGCTATAAAGGACCATTTGGAGCAGAAAGCTCTCAGTCTCGATGCGGCCATGGAGGAGGAAGCAGCTCCCCATGCAATTAAACTAAACTAAATTTAGGGACATTTCCTGTGTGCCAGACCTGAGGAAGGCACAAAAGATGCCGAAACGTTGTCGATGGTCACACAGATGTACAAAGTAGCGCAAAATGACGCCAGTAGAACCCAATTGGAAGCAGATAATAATTTACCCACCTCTACCCAAATAGGAGAGTGATGGATGCCGCACAGAGCAATGGCTCTCGCTCCACCCAAAATGCGGGGAGTCGATGAATTAGGTGCGAGGTACGAATTTGGTTGAACGCAAAAGTAGCTGTCAATCATTCATGCCAATTCGAGACTCATCATCATTATTATTATATAACAAAGGCGACCGCATAAGGAAAGTACAATCAAACACAAGCACAATAAAGCACAAACACGTGTTCAAGATCAAACAAGATCTTTATTAAGCCCAAATGTGTCCTGGCCAGTATGACTGGTGCAGCCACAGCAGGCAGGAAGTTCGGGAGCTTCGTGGGGTGCGGTCCGGGATGGTAGGACCGTGCCTTTGTTCCTCTCCTTCGGGGGAGGAACTCTTTACCTCATCCTAACTCGCCTGTGCCACCTCCTTTGCCGCCCCCGCGTTTCCAGCTTTCTTTGTGCTCCTGCCTCGTTTGTGTGCTGTTCCCTATACTGGTCCTACCCCAGCCCCAATCCTACCCTATCCCTAATCCTAATCCAAACCCTAACCCTAACCCTAATCCTAACCCATACCCTAACCCTAGCCCCATTTCCAACTAAGACAAACTCGTCAATCTGCAATTTAAAAACAAACAAGTCAAAAATTTGAACAGGAAATACAAAAATATACTAAACAAAAAAATGTACAAGTCAAAAATTTGAACGTAATCACAAATTTGAACGTAAACAATTGCAAAAAAGCATTCAAGATCGAAAAGAAGTTAAAAGTTAATATTTACTGTAATTAAAAAACAATAATACTTACCCGAAACAAAGAAAATGTAATTAAAAAACAATAATACTTACCCAAAACAAGGAAAATGTAATTAAAAAACAATAATACTTACCCAAAACAAAGAAAATGTAATTAAAAAACAATAATACTTACCTAAAACAAAGAAATTGTACTTACCTATGCTGGAGATCGCAATTCCACGCCCAATGGTGCCTGCAAATAAAAACAAAAATGTATTACGCTAAATTAAGTGAAAGAAAAATATTTTCCTAAAATAAAAGCAACTCGCTATAAAAGGACCATTTGGAGCAGAAAGCTCTCAGTCTCGATGCGGCCATGGAGGAGGAAGCAGCTCCCCCATGCAATTAAACTAAACTAAATTTAGGGACATTTCCTGTGTGCCAGACCTGAGGAAGGCACAAAAGATGCCGAAACGTTGTCGATGGTCACACAGATGTACAAAGTAGCGCAAAATGACGCCAGTAGAACCCAATTGGAAGCAGATAATAATTTACCCACCTCTACCCAAATAGGAGAGTGATGGATGCCGCACAGAGCAATGGCTCTCGCTCCACCCAAAATGCGGGGAGTCGATGAATTAGGTGCGAGGTACGAATTTGGTTGAACGCAAAAGTAGCTGTCAATCATTCATGCCAATTCGAGACTCATCATCATTATTATTATATAACAAAGGCGACCGCATAAGGAAAGTACAATCAAACACAAGCACAATAAAGCACAAACACGTGTTCAAGATCAAACAAGATCTTTATTAAGCCCAAATGTGTCCTGGCCAGTATGACTGGTGCAGCCACAGCAGGCAGGAAGTTCGGGAGCTTCGTGGGGTGCGGTCCGGGATGGTAGGACCGTGCCTTTGTTCCTCTCCTTCGGGGGAGGAACTCTTTACCTCATCCTAACTCGCCTGTGCCACCTCCTTTGCCGCCCCCGCGTTTCCAGCTTTCTTTGTGCTCCTGCCTCGTTTGTGTGCTGTTCCCTATACTGGTCCTACCCCAGCCCCAATCCTACCCTATCCCTAATCCTAATCCAAACCCTAACCCTAACCCTAATCCTAACCCATACCCTAACCCTAGCCCCATTTCCAACTAAGACAAACTCGTCAATCTGCAATTTAAAAACAACAAGTCAAAAATTTGAACAGGAAATACAAAAATATACTAAACAAAAAAATGTACAAGTCAAAAATTTGAACGTAATCACAAATTTGAACGTAAACAATTGCAAAAAAGCATTCAAGATCGAAAAGAAGTTAAAAGTTAATATTTACTGTAATTAAAAAACAATAATACTTACCCGAAACAAAGAAAATGTAATTAAAAAACAATAATACTTACCCAAAACAAGGAAAATGTAATTAAAAAACAATAATACTTACCCAAAACAAAGAAAATGTAATTAAAAAACAATAATACTTACCTAAAACAAAGAAATTGTACTTACCTATGCTGGAGATCGCAATTCCACGCCCAATGGTGCCTGCAAATAAAACAAAAATGTATTACGCTAAATTAAGTGAAAGAAAAATATTTTCCTAAAATAAAAGCAACTCGCTATAAAAGGACCATTTGGAGCAGAAAGCTCTCAGTCTCGATGCGGCCATGGAGGAGGAAGCAGCTCCCCATGCAATTAAACTAAACTAAATTTAGGGACATTTCCTGTGTGCCAGACCTGAGGAAGGCACAAAAGATGCCGAAACGTTGTCGATGGTCACACAGATGTACAAAGTAGCGCAAAATGACGCCAGTAGAACCCAATTGGAAGCAGATAATAATTTACCCACCTCTACCCAAATAGGAGAGTGATGGATGCCGCACAGAGCAATGGCTCTCGCTCCACCCAAAATGCGGGGAGTCGATGAATTAGGTGCGAGGTACGAATTTGGTTGAACGCAAAAGTAGCTGTCAATCATTCATGCCAATTCGAGACTCATCATCATTATTATTATATAACAAAGGCGACCGCATAAGGAAAGTACAATCAAACACAAGCACAATAAAGCACAAACACGTGTTCAAGATCAAACAAGATCTTTATTAAGCCCAAATGTGTCCTGGCCAGTATGACTGGTGCAGCCACAGCAGGCAGGAAGTTCGGGAGCTTCGTGGGGTGCGGTCCCGGGATGGTAGGACCGTGCCTTTGTTCCTCTCCTTCGGGGGAGGAACTCTTTACCTCATCCTAACTCGCCTGTGCCACCTCCTTTGCCGCCCCCGCGTTTCCAGCTTTCTTTGTGCTCCTGCCTCGTTTGTGTGCTGTTCCCTATACTGGTCCTACCCCAGCCCCAATCCTACCCTATCCCTAATCCTAATCCAAACCCTAACCCTAACCCTAATCCTAACCCATACCCTAACCCTAGCCCCATTTCCAACTAAGACAAACTCGTCAATCTGCAATTTAAAAACAAACAAGTCAAAAATTTGAACAGGAAATACAAAAATATACTAAACAAAAAAATGTACAAGTCAAAAATTTGAACGTAATCACAAATTTGAACGTAAACAATTGCAAAAAAGCATTCAAGATCGAAAAGAAGTTAAAAGTTAATATTTACTGTAATTAAAAAACAATAATACTTACCCGAAACAAAGAAAATGTAATTAAAAAACAATAATACTTACCCAAAACAAGGAAAATGTAATTAAAAAACAATAATACTTACCCAAAACAAAGAAAATGTAATTAAAAAACAATAATACTTACCTAAAACAAAGAAATTGTACTTACCTATGCTGGAGATCGCAATTCCACGCCCAATGGTGCCTGCAAATAAAACAAAAATGTATTACGCTAAATTAAGTGAAAGAAAAATATTTTCCTAAAATAAAAGCAACTCGCTATAAAAGGACCATTTGGAGCAGAAAGCTCTCAGTCTCGATGCGGCCATGGAGGAGGAAGCAGCTCCCCATGCAATTAAACTAAACTAAATTTAGGGACATTTCCTGTGTGCCAGACCTGAGGAAGGCACAAAAGATGCCGAAACGTTGTCGATGGTCACACAGATGTACAAAGTAGCGCAAAATGACGCCAGTAGAACCCAATTGGAAGCAGATAATAATTTACCCACCTCTACCCAAATAGGAGAGTGATGGATGCCGCACAGAGCAATGGCTCTCGCTCCACCCAAAATGCGGGGAGTCGATGAATTAGGTGCGAGGTACGAATTTGGTTGAACGCAAAAGTAGCTGTCAATCATTCATGCCAATTCGAGACTCATCATCATTATTATTATATAACAAAGGCGACCGCATAAGGAAAGTACAATCAAACACAAGCACAATAAAGCACAAACACGTGTTCAAGATCAAACAAGATCTTTATTAAGCCCAAATGTGTCCTGGCCAGTATGACTGGTGCAGCCACAGCAGGCAGGAAGTTCGGGAGCTTCGTGGGGTGCGGTCCGGGATGGTAGGACCGTGCCTTTGTTCCTCTCCTTCGGGGGAGGAAACTCTTTACCTCATCCTAACTCGCCTGTGCCACCTCCTTTGCCGCCCCCGCGTTTCCAGCTTTCTTTGTGCTCCTGCCTCGTTTGTGTGCTGTTCCCTATACTGGTCCTACCCCAGCCCCAATCCTACCCTATCCCTAATCCTAATCAAACCCTAACCCTAACCCTAATCCTAACCCATACCCTAACCCTACGCCCCATTTCCAACTAAGACAAACTCGTCAATCTGCAATTTAAAAACAAACAAGTCAAAAATTTGAACAGGAAATACAAAAATATACTAAACAAAAAAATGTACAAGTCAAAAATTTGAACGTAATCACAAATTTGAACGTAAACAATTGCAAAAAAGCATTCAAGATCGAAAAGAAGTTAAAAGTTAATATTTACTGTAATTAAAAAACAATAATACTTACCCGAAACAAAGAAAATGTAATTAAAAAACAATAATACTTACCCAAAACAAGGAAAATGTAATTAAAAAACAATAATACTTACCCAAAACAAAGAAAATGTAATTAAAAAACAATAATACTTACCTAAAACAAAGAAATTGTACTTACCTATGCTGGAGATCGCAATTCCACGCCCAATGGTGCCTGCAAATAAAACAAAAATGTATTACGCTAAATTAAGTGAAAGAAAAATATTTTCCTAAAATAAAAGCAACTCGCTATAAAAGGACCATTTGGAGCAGAAAGCTCTCAGTCTCGATGCGGCCATGGAGGAGGAAGCAGCTCCCCATGCAATTAAACTAAACTAAATTTAGGGACATTTCCTGTGTGCCAGACCTGAGGAAGGCACAAAAGATGCCGAAACGTTGTCGATGGTCACACAGATGTACAAAGTAGCGCAAAATGACGCCAGTAGAACCCAATTGGAAGCAGATAATAATTTACCCACCTCTACCCAAATAGGAGAGTGATGGATGCCGCACAGAGCAATGGCTCTCGCTCCACCCAAAATGCGGGGAGTCGATGAATTAGGTGCGAGGTACGAATTTGGTTGAACGCAAAAGTAGCTGTCAATCATTCATGCCAATTCGAGACTCATCATCATTATTATTATATAACAAAGGCGACCGCATAAGGAAAGTACAATCAAACACAAGCACAATAAAGCACAAACACGTGTTCAAGATCAAACAAGATCTTTATTAAGCCCAAATGTGTCCTGGCCAGTATGACTGGTGCAGCCACAGCAGGCAGGAAGTTCGGGAGCTTCGTGGGGTGCGGTCCGGGATGGTAGGACCGTGCCTTTGTTCCTCTCCTTCGGGGGAGGAACTCTTTACCTCATCCTAACTCGCCTGTGCCACCTCCTTTGCCGCCCCCGCGTTTCCAGCTTTCTTTGTGCTCCTGCCTCGTTTGTGTGCTGTTCCCTATACTGGTCCTACCCCAGCCCCAATCCTACCCTATCCCTAATCCTAATCCAAACCCTAACCCTAACCCTAATCCTAACCCATACCCTAACCCTAGCCCCATTTCCAACTAAGACAAACTCGTCAATCTGCAATAATTTAAAAACAAACAAGTCAAAAATTTGAACAGGAAATACAAAAATATACTAAACAAAAAAATGTACAAGTCAAAAATTTGAACGTAATCACAAATTTGAACGTAAACAATTGCAAAAAAGCATTCAAGATCGAAAAGAAGTTAAAAGTTAATATTTACTGTAATTAAAAAACAATAATACTTACCCGAAACAAAGAAAATGTAATTAAAAAACAATAATACTTACCCAAAACAAGGAAAATGTAATTAAAAAACAATAATACTTACCCAAAACAAAGAAAATGTAATTAAAAAACAATAATACTTACCTAAAACAAAGAAATTGTACTTACCTATGCTGGAGATCGCAATTCCACGCCCAATGGTGCCTGCAAATAAAACAAAAATGTATTACGCTAAATTAAGTGAAAGAAAAATATTTTCCTAAAATAAAAGCAACTCGCTATAAAAGGACCATTTGGAGCAGAAAGCTCTCAGTCTCGATGCGGCCATGGAGGAGGAAGCAGCTCCCCATGCAATTAAACTAAACTAAATTTAGGGACATTTCCTGTGTGCCAGACCTGAGGAAGGCACAAAAGATGCCGAAACGTTGTCGATGGTCACACAGATGTACAAAGTAGCGCAAAATGACGCCAGTAGAACCCAATTGGAAGCAGATAATAATTTACCCACCTCTACCCAAATAGGAGAGTGATGGATGCCGCACAGAGCAATGGCTCTCGCTCCACCCAAAATGCGGGGAGTCGATGAATTAGGTGCGAGGTACGAATTTGGTTGAACGCAAAAGTAGCTGTCAATCATTCATGCCAATTCGAGACTCATCATCATTATTATTATATAACAAAGGCGACCGCATAAGGAAAGTACAATCAAACACAAGCACAATAAAGCACAAACACGTGTTCAAGATCAAACAAGATCTTTATTAAGCCCAAATGTGTCCTGGCCAGTATGACTGGTGCAGCCACAGCAGGCAGGAAGTTCGGGAGCTTCGTGGGGTGCGGTCCGGGATGGTAGGACCGTGCCTTTGTTCCTCTCCTTCGGGGGAGGAACTCTTTACCTCATCCCAAAAAGAAAAAAAGTCAAAAACAAAAACGTAAATTTGAAAATAAAAATTCGAACCGAACAGAGGATATAAATAGACGTGCAGGGCGACAGACGCTCAGTGCATTTAGGGAGAGCAAAGGGTAAACAACTCAGCAGTAAATACATTCAATAAATTTAGCAATTTTTCATTTTTTGTTTGTGTGCCAGACCTGAAGAAGGCCCATGCGGCCGAAACGTTGTCAGGGCACACTTTCATTATATTGGCCATAAAAACTGTTTTAATAAAACCAATTTTGTTTATAATAAAACCAATTTTGTTCATCAAATTTTCTTTATTGCACATAAAAACATAAATAATTTTATTACATAAATAACAAAGGCAAAATCCTAATAATGGAGCAAGGTTGGACCACGGTCCACTATGGCCGACGCCGCCGCTTGGCTTACCAGAGCCCTGGGCAGGAGGCTGGGAGGTGTGCCGGACGGATGGACCGTGCTTTTGCCCCTCCTTCCTATGGGAGGGGGGGCTCCCATCGTAATCCTAACCAGCCAGCGCCTCCTCCGGTGCCCCCCGGCCACTCCGGCCTCAGGGTTCGCTCGTATGCTACGGTGGTTCGCCAAGGTCGTAGACCGCCTCCTGGTGCACGTGGCACCCGAGGTGAGGCTCCGGCCAATAGATGGCAACAAGCCGATGCCCATTTTGGCCTCCTAGTCCGAAAGTTGCACAACATCATTAAAGTGACACATCATCTGCGGAATGTAGACCCTGAGAGTGGAGCCCCGCAACCGCGAATGATTGCAAGGATGGTGCAGGTTTTGGCGACCATGGTCAGGCCAGCATTCCCTGCCGGGGATGCATTGGACCTGATCATGGGCAATGCTCAAAATTGGGGCCACACAACATGCCAAATTTTGACCGACCATTACTTGACCTGTCTTGCCCAGCTTGTGAAGGACCTGCAGACACTCATTACCCCAGAATGGGAAGCTGCCTTTGCGGTGGCGACGAGGTGGGCCAGACGGAATTTTCCGCGGCTCTCGCAGGCCACTTTGGACTATGTTGCGGAGCAGGTCAGGGCGAACACGGTAGATCCATCCCCTGCTTCACCGAGCCCGACTTCTCCTCCAACACCAGGTCCAGATCCGGGGCCCGTGACTCCATTGACGGAGCCCGTGACTCTGTTGACGCCGATTCAGACCCGGTCGTCGCCGGCACCAAGTCAGGTGCCGGTACCCGTGGCCCTGTTGGCACCGGTCCTGTCCCAGACTACACCGACACCAAGTTTGGTCTCGGGGCTGGATGATACAGTGGAGGATGAGGACAATGGTGTGGTGTTACCACCGCCGTTTCCGAGTCAGCCGCTGGAGTCTCCCCAGCCCCCGGGCAAGGTCAAGGCCAAAACCGACCGGGTTCTCCTGACCCCACCTGCTGGGGATTCCCGGCCTGGTGGTTGCGAGACGGAGGCTTGGGTCGCGTCGCCTGGTCCTTCCGTGGGGGTCCAGAGTTTGGCCCCCCCGGTGGAACCAATACCACCTGGACACCGGAAAGCGCGAAACCCCCAAGGTCGGGTGACCGACCCAATCACATCGAAGTGGATCATTGTGGGTGACTCCAATGTGAGCCAATTGCCGGCCCCTATAGACCACGAAATGCAAAGGGTTAGTATACCGGAGGGCTTGTTTCGGCACGGCCATACTTACCTGGACAATGCTCTGGTGAAACACGACGACTATATGGATGTCATTATCTTGGCGTTTGGCATTTATGACAGGGCCAATAAGGTTAAGGAGACGACCATTAAGTCGATCCAGAGGATGCTCAATTCCCTCGATGTCAGGTTCCCTTATGCGATCATCGTCATCCCTTACATCCACTACTCGGACCTCCTGCCAGACTGGGAAAAAGAGAACCTCAACATGGTCAACGAATGGGTCAAAGAACGTGAGGATGTTACACAGCTTCCCCAGCTACCACACGGGCAGTTCCAGGTCCAACAGGACCAGCTCCAATGGACGGCTGACACCGCAGCCAGGATGATGATCCACTGGGAGTCAAGCCTTCATGATCTCATTTGTGGTGAAGTCTATTGTGGGGAACGTTTTAATCCAGGCCTGCTCACACCCTCATCCTACCCTAACCCCAACCCCAACCCTAACCCCCAACCCTAACCCTAACCCTAACCCTAACCCTAACCCTACCCCGAATCCAATCCCTGTATACATCCCACTAGGAACAGTTATTCCAAACGGCAGACTCAATTTACATAATTAGGATAAATTTATCCCAAAATTTGTATAAAGTAATTCGGCCTCACTCACCTTAATAAAATGTAATTGAAATTTAATCAGAATAATTCGGACCCACTAATAAAATTTAAGATTGATTCGGACCCACTTACCTTAGATACTTACTTTGTATACTCACCTCAAATTGGTGCCACGCCTCTGGTCCCCGGTCCAGGCTCACTGAAAAAAAAAAAAAAAAAAAAAAAAAAAAAAAAAAAAAAAAAAAAAAAAAAAAAAAAAAAAAATCAACAACAAACAAAAAAAGGAAAAAAAATCAACAAATTATACATGTATATAAATGCCTACCTGCATAATCCACTTACCTGTAGTCCACGCCTCTGGTCCCCGGACCACGCCCGCTAAAAAATCACAAAAGGTAAAAAATCACAAAAAGCAATCAACGAAAAAATTTTTAATAGGCATTTTATATGCATGTATAAATACCTACCTTAATAATCCACTCACCTGTAGTAAGAAAAACGAGAAGCAACACCAAAAATAAAAGAATATAATAAAAAAATATATAATAATAAAAAATAGGAAAATAAAAAATTTTTTTGAAAAAACAAGTCAACACAATGTTCACATTCCTATTTCATAACAATAAATTGTAAATAGAACACTTTCATTAAGGCTAAAACCAGTTTCATTTCCAAAAAGACAAAGTCGAAAAACACAGTTTTATTTCCAAAAAGAAAAAAAGTCAAAAACAAAAACGTAAATTTGAAAATAAAAATTCGAACCGAACAGAGGATATAAATAGACGTGCAGGGCGACAGACGCTCAGTGCATTTAGGGAGAGCAAAGGGTAAACAACTCAGCAGTAAATACATTCAATAAATTTAGCAATTTTTCATTTTTTGTTTGTGTGCCAGACCTGAAGAAGGCCCATGCGGCCGAAACGTTGTCAGGGCACACTTTCATTATATTGGCCATAAAAACTGTTTTAATAAAACCAATTTTGTTTATAATAAAACCAATTTTGTTCATCAAATTTTCTTTATTGCACATAAAAACATAAATAATTTTATTACATAAATAACAAAGGCAAAATCCTAATAATGGAGCAAGGTTGGACCACGGTCCACTATGGCCGACGCCGCCGCTTGGCTTACCAGAGCCCTGGGCAGGAGGCTGGGTGGTGTGCCGGACGGATGGACCGTGCTTTTGCCCCTCCTTCCTATGGGAGGGGGGGCTCCCATCGTAATACTAACCTAAATTTAGGTAGAATTTCTGTGTGCCAGACCTGAGGAAGGCTAAAACAAGCCGAAACGTTGTCGATGGCCACACAGATCATATAATAATTTACCCACCTCTACCCAATTAGGAGAGTGATGGATGCCGCACAGAGCAATGGCTCTCACTCCACCCAGATAGGGGAGATGATTAATTAGGTGCGAGGTACGAGAAACAAAAATTAATTTACCCACCTCTACCCAATTAGGAGAGTGATGGATGCCGCACAGAGCAATGGCTCTCGCTCCACCCAAAATGCGGGGAGACGATCATTAAGTGCGAGGTACGAATGTTAGATTGAACGCAAGTGTAGCTGTCAATCATCTGTGCCAAATCGAGACTCATTAATTATATATATAACAAAGGCGACCGGATAGGAAAATGCAAACAAAACCAAAGTACAATAAGCACAAACAAGGTCAAACATGATCTTTATTAAGCCCTAATTGGTCCTGGTCAGCATGGCTGGCGCGGCCGCAGCGGGCGGGATGCTCTGGAGCTGGTTGTGGGGTGCGGGTTGGGATGGTAGGACCGTGCCTTTGTTCCTCTCCTTCGGGGGAGGAACTCCCTACCTCATCCTAACCCTAACCCTAACCCTAACCCTAACCCTAACCCTAACCCTAACCCTAACCCTAACCCTAACCCTAACCCTAACCCTAACCCTAACCCTAACCCTAACCCTAACCCTAACCCTAACCCTAACCCTAACCCTAACCCTAACCCTAACCCTAACCCTAACCCTAACCCTAACCCTAACCCTAACCCTAACCCTAACCCTAACCCTAACCCTAACCCTAACCCTAACCCTAACCCTAACCCTAACCCTAACCCTAACCCTAACCCTAACCCTAACCCTAACCCTAACCCTAACCCTAACCCTAACCCTAACCCTAACCCTAACCCTAACCCTAACCCTAACCCTAACCCTAACCCTAACCCTAACCCTAACCCTAACCCTAACCCTAACCCTAACCCTAACCCTAACCCTAACCCTAACCCTAACCCTAACCCTAACCCTAACCCTAACCCTAACCCTAACCCTAACCCTAACCCTAACCCTAACCCTAACCCTAACCCTAACCCTAACCCTAACCCTAACCCTAACCCTAACCCTAACCCTAACCCTAACCCTAACCCTAACCCTAACCCTAACCCTAACCCTAACCCTAACCCTAACCCTAACCCTAACCCTAACCCTAACCCTAACCCTAACCCTAACCCTAACCCTAACCCTAACCCTAACCCTAACCCTAACCCTAACCCTAACCCTAACCCTAACCCTAACCCTAACCCTAACCCTAACCCTAACCCTAACCCTAACCCTAACCCTAACCCTAACCCTAACCCTAACCCTAACCCTAACCCTAACCCTAACCCTAACCCTAACCCTAACCCTAACCCTAACCCTAACCCTAACCCTAACCCTAACCCTAACCCTAACCCTAACCCTAACCCTAACCCTAACCCTAACCCTAACCCTAACCCTAACCCTAACCCTAACCCTAACCCTAACCCTAACCCTAACCCTAACCCTAACCCTAACCCTAACCCTAACCCTAACCCTAACCCTAACCCTAACCCTAACCCTAACCCTAACCCTAACCCTAACCCTAACCCTAACCCTAACCCTAACCCTAACCCTAACCCTAACCCTAACCCTAACCCTAACCCTAACCCTAACCCTAACCCTAACCCTAACCCTAACCCTAACCCTAACCCTAACCCTAACCCTAACCCTAACCCTAACCCTAACCCTAACCCTAACCCTAACCCTAACCCTAACCCTAACCCTAACCCTAACCCTAACCCTAACCCTAACCCTAACCCTAACCCTAACCCTAACCCTAACCCTAACCCTAACCCTAACCCTAACCCTAACCCTAACCCTAACCCTAACCCTAACCCTAACCCTAACCCTAACCCTAACCCTAACCCTAACCCTAACCCTAACCCTAACCCTAACCCTAACCCTAACCCTAACCCTAACCCTAACCCTAACCCTAACCCTAACCCTAACCCTAACCCTAACCCTAACCCTAACCCTAACCCTAACCCTAACCCTAACCCTAACCCTAACCCTAACCCTAACCCTAACCCTAACCCTAACCCTAACCCTAACCCTAACCCTAACCCTAACCCTAACCCTAACCCTAACCCTAACCCTAACCCTAACCCTAACCCTAACCCTAACCCTAACCCTAACCCTAACCCTAACCCTAACCCTAACCCTAACCCTAACCCTAACCCTAACCCTAACCCTAACCCTAACCCTAACCCTAACCCTAACCCTAACCCTAACCCTAACCCTAACCCTAACCCTAACCCTAACCCTAACCCTAACCCTAACCCTAACCCTAACCCTAACCCTAACCCTAACCCTAACCCTAACCCTAACCCTAACCCTAACCCTAACCCTAACCCTAACCCTAACCCTAACCCTAACCCTAACCCTAACCCTAACCCTAACTCGCCTGTGCCACCTCCTTTGCCGCCCCCGCGTTTCCAGCTTTCTTTGTGCTCCTGCCTCGTTTGTGTGCTGTTCCCTATACTGGTCCTACCCCAGCCCCAATCCTACCCTATCCCTAATCCTAATCCAAACCCTAACCCTAACCCTAATCCTAACCCATACCCTAACCCTAGCCCCATTTCCAACTAAGACAAACTCGTCAATCTGCAATTTAAAAACAAACAAGTCAAAAATTTGAACAGGAAATACAAAAATATACAAAACAAAAAAATGTACAAGTCAAAAATTTGAACGTAATCACAAATTTGAACGTAAACAATTGCAAAAAAGCATTCAAGATCGAAAAGAAGTTAAAAGTTAATATTTACTGTAATTAAAAAACAATAATACTTACCCGAAACAAAGAAAATGTAATTAAAAAACAATAATACTTACCCAAAACAAGGAAAATGTAATTAAAAAACAATAATACTTACCCAAAACAAAGAAAATGTAATTAAAAAACAATAATACTTACCTAAAACAAAGAAATTGTACTTACCTATGCTGGAGATCGCAATTCCACGCCCAATGGTGCCTGCAAATAAAACAAAAATGTATTACGCTAAATTAAGTGAAAGAAAAATATTTTCCTAAAATAAAAGCAACTCGCTATAAAAGGACCATTTGGAGCAGAAAGCTCTCAGTCTCGATGCGGCCATGGAGGAGGAAGCAGCTCCCCATGCAATTAAACTAAACTAAATTTAGGGACAATTCCTGTGTGCCAGACCTGAGGAAGGCACAAAAGATGCCGAAACGTTGTCGATGGTCACACAGATGTACAAAGTAGCGCAAAATGACGCCAGTAGAACCCAATTGGAAGCAGATAATAATTTACCCACCTCTACCCAAATAGGAGAGTGATGGATGCCGCACAGAGCAATGGCTCTCGCTCCACCCAAAATGCGGGGAGTCGATGAATTAGGTGCGAGGTACGAATTTGGTTGAACGCAAAAGTAGCTGTCAATCATTCATGCCAATTCGAGACTCATCATCATTATTATTATATAACAAAGGCGACCGCATAAGGAAAGTACAATCAAACACAAGCACAATAAAGCACAAACACGTGTTCAAGATCAAACAAGATCTTTATTAAGCCCAAATGTGTCCTGGCCAGTATGACTGGTGCAGCCACAGCAGGCAGGAAGTTCGGGAGCTTCGTGGGGTGCGGTCCGGGATGGTAGGACCGTGCCTTTGTTCCTCTCCTTCGGGGGAGGGACTCTTTACCTCATCCTAACTCGCCTGTGCCACCTCCTTTGCCGCCCCCGCGTTTCCAGCTTTCTTTGTGCTCCTGCCTCGTTTGTGTGCTGTTCCCTATACTGGTCCTACCCCAGCCCCAATCCTACCCTATCCCTAATCCTAATCCAAACCCTAACCCTAACCCTAATCCTAACCCATACCCTAACCCTAGCCCCATTTCCAACTAAGACAAACTCGTCAATCTGCAATTTAAAAACAAACAAGTCAAAAATTTGAACAGGAAATACAAAAATATACAAAACAAAAAAATGTACAAGTCAAAAATTTGAACGTAATCACAAATTTGAACGTAAACAATTGCAAAAAAGCATTCAAGATCGAAAAGAAGTTAAAAGTTAATATTTACTGTAATTAAAAAACAATAATACTTACCCGAAACAAAGAAAATGTAATTAAAAAACAATAATACTTACCCAAAACAAGGAAAATGTAATTAAAAAACAATAATACTTACCCAAAACAAAGAAAATGTAATTAAAAAACAATAATACTTACCTAAAACAAAGAAATTGTACTTACCTATGCTGGAGATCGCAATTCCACGCCCAATGGTGCCTGCAAATAAAACAAAAATGTATTACGCTAAATTAAGTGAAAGAAAAATATTTTCCTAAAATAAAAGCAACTCGCTATAAAAGGACCATTTGGAGCAGAAAGCTCTCAGTCTCGATGCGGCCATGGAGGAGGAAGCAGCTCCCCATGCAATTAAACTAAACTAAATTTAGGGACAATTCCTGTGTGCCAGACCTGAGGAAGGCACAAAAGATGCCGAAACGTTGTCGATGGTCACACAGATGTACAAAGTAGCGCAAAATGACGCCAGTAGAACCCAATTGGAAGCAGATAATAATTTACCCACCTCTACCCAAATAGGAGAGTGATGGATGCCGCACAGAGCAATGGCTCTCGCTCCACCCAAAATGCGGGGAGTCGATGAATTAGGTGCGAGGTACGAATTTGGTTGAACGCAAAAGTAGCTGTCAATCATTCATGCCAATTCGAGACTCATCATCATTATTATTATATAACAAAGGCGACCGCATAAGGAAAGTACAATCAAACACAAGCACAATAAAGCACAAACACGTGTTCAAGATCAAACAAGATCTTTATTAAGCCCAAATGTGTCCTGGCCAGTATGACTGGTGCAGCCACAGCAGGCAGGAAGTTCGGGAGCTTCGTGGGGTGCGGTCCGGGATGGTAGGACCGTGCCTTTGTTCCTCTCCTTCGGGGGAGGGACTCTTTACCTCATCCTAACCCTAACCCTAACCCTAACCCTAACCCTAACCCTAACCCTAACCCTAACCCTAACCCTAACCCTAACCCTAACCCTAACCCTAACCCTAACCCTAACCCTAACCCTAACCCTAACCCTAACCCTAACCCTAACCCTAACCCTAACCCTAACCCTAACCCTAACCCTAACCCTAACCCTAACCCTAACCCTAACCCTAACCCTAACCCTAACCCTAACCCTAACCCTAACCCTAACCCTAACCCTAACCCTAACCCTAACCCTAACCCTAACCCTAACCCTAACCCTAACCCTAACCCTAACCCTAACCCTAACCCTAACCCTAACCCTAACCCTAACCCTAACCCTAACCCTAACCCTAACCCTAACCCTAACCCTAACCCTAACCCTAACCCTAACCCTAACCCTAACCCTAACCCTAACCCTAACCCTAACCCTAACCCTAACCCTAACCCTAACCCTAACCCTAACCCTAACCCTAACCCTAACCCTAACCCTAACCCTAACCCTAACCCTAACCCTAACCCTAACCCTAACCCTAACCCTAACCCTAACCCTAACCCTAACCCTAACCCTAACCCTAACCCTAACCCTAACCCTAACCCTAACCCTAACCCTAACCCTAACCCTAACCCTAACCCTAACCCTAACCCTAACCCTAACCCTAACCCTAACCCTAACCCGTGCCTTTGTGTCTCTCTCCTTCGGGGGAGGGACTCCTACCACAATCCTAACTCGCCTGTGCCACCTCCTGGGTGCCCCCCCACGTTTCCGGTTTCCAATGGGCTCCTGCTCCGTTTGTGTGCTGTTCCCTACCCTTGTCCTGTCCCACCCCAGTCCTAACCTAACCCCAATCCCACTCTAACCCCTAACCCTAACCCTAACCCTAACCCTAACCCTAACCTGTCCCCATTTCCCAATAAGACAAAAACGTCAACCTGCAATAAAAATTAAACAAGGCAAAAACGTCAACCTGCAATAAAAAATAAACAAGTCAAAAATATGAAACACTGTACAAATCGAAAATATGAAAACAAATGATTACAACTGTACTTACCCAAAACCAATACTTACCATGTACTTAAACAAGACAAAAACGTCAACCTGCAATAAAAAATAAACAAGTCAAAAATATGAAACTGTACAAATCAAAAATATGAAAACAAATGTTAAAATATACTTACCCAAAATCAAATACTTACCTGGAATATACTTACCTGTACCGGAAATCGCATCCACGCCCAATTTGTGCCTGTAGATAAAACAAAAATATACCAAACTAAAATTAGTGAAGGAAAAACATTTCCGAATATTGTGCGCAAGTCGCTATTTAAGGCCAAAAGGAAGCAGTAACCCTCAGTCTCGATGCGGCCATGGAGGAGAAAGCAGCTCCCCATGCAATCAAGCTAAACCAAATTTAGGGAACTTACCTGTGTGCTAGACCTGAAGAAGGCACAAAATGCTGCCGAAACGTCGTTGATGGTCACACAGATGGAGCGCAAAATGACGCCATTAGAAAATAATTGGAAGAAATAAATGATTTACCCACCTCTACCCAAATAGGAGAGTGATGGATGCCGCACAGAGCAATGGCTCTCGCTCCACCCAAAATGCGGGGAGACGATCAATAGGTGCGAGGTACGCTTAGAGTTGAACGCAAGCGAAGCTGTCATCTCACATGCCAAATCGGGACTCATTATTACATATATAGCAAAGGCGACCGGATGGGAAAAGGATAAAAAATCAAACAATAAGCACAAACAAGTGTCCATGATCAAATGCTCATTTTATTAAGAACCAATCTGGCCAGCATGGCTGGCGCGGCCGCAGCGGGCAGGATGCTCGGGGGCTGGTTCGTGGGGTGGGTGCCGGGACGGTAGGACCGTGCCTTTGTGTCTCTCTCCTTCGGGGGAGGGACTCCTACCACAATCCTAACTCGCCTGTGCCACCTCCTGGGTGCCCCCCCACGTTTCCGGTTTCCAATGGGCTCCTGCTCCGTTTGTGTGCTGTTCCCTACCCTTGTCCTGTCCCACCCCAGTCCTAACCTAACCCCAATCCCACTCTAACCCCTAACCCTAACCCTAACCCTAACCCTAACCCTAACCTGTCCCCATTTCCCAATAAGACAAAAACGTCAACCTGCAATAAAAATTAAACAAGGCAAAAACGTCAACCTGCAATAAAAAATAAACAAGTCAAAAATATGAAACACTGTACAAATCAAAAATATGAAAACAAATGATTACAACTGTACTTACCCAAAACCAATACTTACCATGTACTTAAACAAGACAAAAACGTCAACCTGCAATAAAAAATAAACAAGTCAAAAATATGAAACTGTACAAATCAAAAATATGAAAACAAATGTTAAAATATACTTACCCAAAATCAAATACTTACCTGGAATATACTTACCTGTACCGGAAATCGCATCCACGCCCAATTTGTGCCTGTAGATAAAACAAAAATATACCAAACTAAAATTAGTGAAGGAAAAACATTTCCGAATATTGTGCGCAAGTCGCTATTTAAGGCCAAAAGGAAGCAGTAACCCTCAGTCTCGATGCGGCCATGGAGGAGAAAGCAGCTCCCCATGCAATCAAGCTAAACCAAATTTAGGGAACTTACCTGTGTGCTAGACCTGAAGAAGGCACAAAATGCTGCCGAAACGTCGTTGATGGTCACACAGATGGAGCGCAAAATGACGCCATTAGAAAATAATTGGAAGAAATAAATGATTTACCCACCTCTACCCAAATAGGAGAGTGATGGATGCCGCACAGAGCAATGGCTCTCGCTCCACCCAAAATGCGGGGAGACGATCAATAGGTGCGAGGTACGCTTAGAGTTGAACGCAAGCGAAGCTGTCATCTCACATGCCAAATCGGGACTCATTATTACATATATAGCAAAGGCGACCGGATGGGAAAAGGATAAAAAATCAAACAATAAGCACAAACAAGTGTCCATGATCAAATGCTCATTTTATTAAGAACCAATCTGGCCAGCATGGCTGGCGCGGCCGCAGCGGGCAGGATGCTCGGGGGCTGGTTCGTGGGGTGGGTGCCGGGACGGTAGGACCGTGCCTTTGTGTCTCTCTCCTTCGGGGGAGGGACTCCTACCACAATCCTAACTCGCCTGTGCCACCTCCTGGGTGCCCCCCCACGTTTCCGGTTTCCAATGGGCTCCTGCTCCGTTTGTGTGCTGTTCCCTACCCTTGTCCTGTCCCACCCCAGTCCTAACCTAACCCCAATCCCACTCTAACCCCTAACCCTAACCCTAACCCTAACCCTAACCCTAACCTGTCCCCATTTCCCAATAAGACAAAAACGTCAACCTGCAATAAAAATTAAACAAGGCAAAAACGTCAACCTGCAATAAAAAATAAACAAGTCAAAAATATGAAACACTGTACAAATCAAAAATATGAAAACAAATGATTACAACTGTACTTACCCAAAACCAATACTTACCATGTACTTAAACAAGACAAAAACGTCAACCTGCAATAAAAAATAAACAAGTCAAAAATATGAAACTGTACAAATCAAAAATATGAAAACAAATGTTAAAATATACTTACCCAAAATCAAATACTTACCTGGAATATACTTACCTGTACCGGAAATCGCATCCACGCCCAATTTGTGCCTGTAGATAAAACAAAAATATACCAAACTAAAATTAGTGAAGGAAAAACATTTCCGAATATTGTGCGCAAGTCGCTATTTAAGGCCAAAAGGAAGCAGTAACCCTCAGTCTCGATGCGGCCATGGAGGAGAAAGCAGCTCCCCATGCAATCAAGCTAAACCAAATTTAGGGAACTTACCTGTGTGCTAGACCTGAAGAAGGCACAAAATGCTGCCGAAACGTCGTTGATGGTCACACAGATGGAGCGCAAAATGACGCCATTAGAAAATAATTGGAAGAAATAAATGATTTACCCACCTCTACCCAAATAGGAGAGTGATGGATGCCGCACAGAGCAATGGCTCTCGCTCCACCCAAAATGCGGGGAGACGATCAATAGGTGCGAGGTACGCTTAGAGTTGAACGCAAGCGAAGCTGTCATCTCACATGCCAAATCGGGACTCATTATTACATATATAGCAAAGGCGACCGGATGGGAAAAGGATAAAAAATCAAACAATAAGCACAAACAAGTGTCCATGATCAAATGCTCATTTTATTAAGAACCAATCTGGCCAGCATGGCTGGCGCGGCCGCAGCGGGCAGGATGCTCGGGGGCTGGTTCGTGGGGTGGGTGCCGGGACGGTAGGACCGTGCCTTTGTGTCTCTCTCCTTCGGGGGAGGGACTCCTACCACAATCCTAACTCGCCTGTGCCACCTCCTGGGTGCCCCCCCACGTTTCCGGTTTCCAATGGGCTCCTGCTCCGTTTGTGTGCTGTTCCCTACCCTTGTCCTGTCCCACCCCAGTCCTAACCTAACCCCAATCCCACTCTAACCCCTAACCCTAACCCTAACCCTAACCCTAACCCTAACCTGTCCCCATTTCCCAATAAGACAAAAACGTCAACCTGCAATAAAAATTAAACAAGGCAAAAACGTCAACCTGCAATAAAAAATAAACAAGTCAAAAATATGAAACACTGTACAAATCAAAAATATGAAAACAAATGATTACAACTGTACTTACCCAAAACCAATACTTACCATGTACTTAAACAAGACAAAAACGTCAACCTGCAATAAAAAATAAACAAGTCAAAAATATGAAACTGTACAAATCAAAAATATGAAAACAAATGTTAAAATATACTTACCCAAAATCAAATACTTACCTGGAATATACTTACCTGTACCGGAAATCGCATCCACGCCCAATTTGTGCCTGTAGATAAAACAAAAATATACCAAACTAAAATTAGTGAAGGAAAAACATTTCCGAATATTGTGCGCAAGTCGCTATTTAAGGCCAAAAGGAAGCAGTAACCCTCAGTCTCGATGCGGCCATGGAGGAGAAAGCAGCTCCCCATGCAATCAAGCTAAACCAAATTTAGGGAACTTACCTGTGTGCTAGACCTGAAGAAGGCACAAAATGCTGCCGAAACGTCGTTGATGGTCACACAGATGGAGCGCAAAATGACGCCATTAGAAAATAATTGGAAGAAATAAATGATTTACCCACCTCTACCCAAATAGGAGAGTGATGGATGCCGCACAGAGCAATGGCTCTCGCTCCACCCAAAATGCGGGGAGACGATCAATAGGTGCGAGGTACGCTTAGAGTTGAACGCAAGCGAAGCTGTCATCTCACATGCCAAATCGGGACTCATTATTACATATATAGCAAAGGCGACCGGATGGGAAAAGGATAAAAAATCAAACAATAAGCACAAACAAGTGTCCATGATCAAATGCTCATTTTATTAAGAACCAATCTGGCCAGCATGGCTGGCGCGGCCGCAGCGGGCAGGATGCTCGGGGGCTGGTTCGTGGGGTGGGTGCCGGGACGGTAGGACCGTGCCTTTGTGTCTCTCTCCTTCGGGGGAGGGACTCCTACCACAATCCTAACTCGCCTGTGCCACCTCCTGGGTGCCCCCCCACGTTTCCGGTTTCCAATGGGCTCCTGCTCCGTTTGTGTGCTGTTCCCTACCCTTGTCCTGTCCCACCCCAGTCCTAACCTAACCCCAATCCCACTCTAACCCCTAACCCTAACCCTAACCCTAACCCTAACCCTAACCTGTCCCCATTTCCCAATAAGACAAAAACGTCAACCTGCAATAAAAATTAAACAAGGCAAAAACGTCAACCTGCAATAAAAAATAAACAAGTCAAAAATATGAAACACTGTACAAATCAAAAATATGAAAACAAATGATTACAACTGTACTTACCCAAAACCAATACTTACCATGTACTTAAACAAGACAAAAACGTCAACCTGCAATAAAAAATAAACAAGTCAAAAATATGAAACTGTACAAATCAAAAATATGAAAACAAATGTTAAAATATACTTACCCAAAATCAAATACTTACCTGGAATATACTTACCTGTACCGGAAATCGCATCCACGCCCAATTTGTGCCTGTAGATAAAACAAAAATATACCAAACTAAAATTAGTGAAGGAAAAACATTTCCGAATATTGTGCGCAAGTCGCTATTTAAGGCCAAAAGGAAGCAGTAACCCTCAGTCTCGATGCGGCCATGGAGGAGAAAGCAGCTCCCCATGCAATCAAGCTAAACCAAATTTAGGGAACTTACCTGTGTGCTAGACCTGAAGAAGGCACAAAATGCTGCCGAAACGTCGTTGATGGTCACACAGATGGAGCGCAAAATGACGCCATTAGAAAATAATTGGAAGAAATAAATGATTTACCCACCTCTACCCAAATAGGAGAGTGATGGATGCCGCACAGAGCAATGGCTCTCGCTCCACCCAAAATGCGGGGAGACGATCAATAGGTGCGAGGTACGCTTAGAGTTGAACGCAAGCGAAGCTGTCATCTCACATGCCAAATCGGGACTCATTATTACATATATAGCAAAGGCGACCGGATGGGAAAAGGATAAAAAATCAAACAATAAGCACAAACAAGTGTCCATGATCAAATGCTCATTTTATTAAGAACCAATCTGGCCAGCATGGCTGGCGCGGCCGCAGCGGGCAGGATGCTCGGGGGCTGGTTCGTGGGGTGGGTGCCGGGACGGTAGGACCGTGCCTTTGTGTCTCTCTCCTTCGGGGGAGGGACTCCTACCACAATCCTAACTCGCCTGTGCCACCTCCTGGGTGCCCCCCCACGTTTCCGGTTTCCAATGGGCTCCTGCTCCGTTTGTGTGCTGTTCCCTACCCTTGTCCTGTCCCACCCCAGTCCTAACCTAACCCCAATCCCACTCTAACCCCTAACCCTAACCCTAACCCTAACCCTAACCCTAACCTGTCCCCATTTCCCAATAAGACAAAAACGTCAACCTGCAATAAAAATTAAACAAGGCAAAAACGTCAACCTGCAATAAAAAATAAACAAGTCAAAAATATGAAACACTGTACAAATCAAAAATATGAAAACAAATGATTACAACTGTACTTACCCAAAACCAATACTTACCATGTACTTAAACAAGACAAAAACGTCAACCTGCAATAAAAAATAAACAAGTCAAAAATATGAAACTGTACAAATCAAAAATATGAAAACAAATGTTAAAATATACTTACCCAAAATCAAATACTTACCTGGAATATACTTACCTGTACCGGAAATCGCATCCACGCCCAATTTGTGCCTGTAGATAAAACAAAAATATACCAAACTAAAATTAGTGAAGGAAAAACATTTCCGAATATTGTGCGCAAGTCGCTATTTAAGGCCAAAAGGAAGCAGTAACCCTCAGTCTCGATGCGGCCATGGAGGAGAAAGCAGCTCCCCATGCAATCAAGCTAAACCAAATTTAGGGAACTTACCTGTGTGCTAGACCTGAAGAAGGCACAAAATGCTGCCGAAACGTCGTTGATGGTCACACAGATGGAGCGCAAAATGACGCCATTAGAAAATAATTGGAAGAAATAAATGATTTACCCACCTCTACCCAAATAGGAGAGTGATGGATGCCGCACAGAGCAATGGCTCTCGCTCCACCCAAAATGCGGGGAGACGATCAATAGGTGCGAGGTACGCTTAGAGTTGAACGCAAGCGAAGCTGTCATCTCACATGCCAAATCGGGACTCATTATTACATATATAGCAAAGGCGACCGGATGGGAAAAGGATAAAAAATCAAACAATAAGCACAAACAAGTGTCCATGATCAAATGCTCATTTTATTAAGAACCAATCTGGCCAGCATGGCTGGCGCGGCCGCAGCGGGCAGGATGCTCGGGGGCTGGTTCGTGGGGTGGGTGCCGGGACGGTAGGACCGTGCCTTTGTGTCTCTCTCCTTCGGGGGAGGGACTCCTACCACAATCCTAACTCGCCTGTGCCACCTCCTGGGTGCCCCCCCACGTTTCCGGTTTCCAATGGGCTCCTGCTCCGTTTGTGTGCTGTTCCCTACCCTTGTCCTGTCCCACCCCAGTCCTAACCTAACCCCAATCCCACTCTAACCCCTAACCCTAACCCTAACCCTAACCCTAACCCTAACCTGTCCCCATTTCCCAATAAGACAAAAACGTCAACCTGCAATAAAAATTAAACAAGGCAAAAACGTCAACCTGCAATAAAAAATAAACAAGTCAAAAATATGAAACACTGTACAAATCAAAAATATGAAAACAAATGATTACAACTGTACTTACCCAAAACCAATACTTACCATGTACTTAAACAAGACAAAAACGTCAACCTGCAATAAAAAATAAACAAGTCAAAAATATGAAACTGTACAAATCAAAAATATGAAAACAAATGTTAAAATATACTTACCCAAAATCAAATACTTACCTGGAATATACTTACCTGTACCGGAAATCGCATCCACGCCCAATTTGTGCCTGTAGATAAAACAAAAATATACCAAACTAAAATTAGTGAAGGAAAAACATTTCCGAATATTGTGCGCAAGTCGCTATTTAAGGCCAAAAGGAAGCAGTAACCCTCAGTCTCGATGCGGCCATGGAGGAGAAAGCAGCTCCCCATGCAATCAAGCTAAACCAAATTTAGGGAACTTACCTGTGTGCTAGACCTGAAGAAGGCACAAAATGCTGCCGAAACGTCGTTGATGGTCACACAGATGGAGCGCAAAATGACGCCATTAGAAAATAATTGGAAGAAATAAATGATTTACCCACCTCTACCCAAATAGGAGAGTGATGGATGCCGCACAGAGCAATGGCTCTCGCTCCACCCAAAATGCGGGGAGACGATCAATAGGTGCGAGGTACGCTTAGAGTTGAACGCAAGCGAAGCTGTCATCTCACATGCCAAATCGGGACTCATTATTACATATATAGCAAAGGCGACCGGATGGGAAAAGGATAAAAAATCAAACAATAAGCACAAACAAGTGTCCATGATCAAATGCTCATTTTATTAAGAACCAATCTGGCCAGCATGGCTGGCGCGGCCGCAGCGGGCAGGATGCTCGGGGGCTGGTTCGTGGGGTGGGTGCCGGGACGGTAGGACCGTGCCTTTGTGTCTCTCTCCTTCGGGGGAGGGACTCCTACCACAATCCTAACTCGCCTGTGCCACCTCCTGGGTGCCCCCCCACGTTTCCGGTTTCCAATGGGCTCCTGCTCCGTTTGTGTGCTGTTCCCTACCCTTGTCCTGTCCCACCCCAGTCCTAACCTAACCCCAATCCCACTCTAACCCCTAACCCTAACCCTAACCCTAACCCTAACCCTAACCTGTCCCCATTTCCCAATAAGACAAAAACGTCAACCTGCAATAAAAATTAAACAAGGCAAAAACGTCAACCTGCAATAAAAAATAAACAAGTCAAAAATATGAAACACTGTACAAATCAAAAATATGAAAACAAATGATTACAACTGTACTTACCCAAAACCAATACTTACCATGTACTTAAACAAGACAAAAACGTCAACCTGCAATAAAAAATAAACAAGTCAAAAATATGAAACTGTACAAATCAAAAATATGAAAACAAATGTTAAAATATACTTACCCAAAATCAAATACTTACCTGGAATATACTTACCTGTACCGGAAATCGCATCCACGCCCAATTTGTGCCTGTAGATAAAACAAAAATATACCAAACTAAAATTAGTGAAGGAAAAACATTTCCGAATATTGTGCGCAAGTCGCTATTTAAGGCCAAAAGGAAGCAGTAACCCTCAGTCTCGATGCGGCCATGGAGGAGAAAGCAGCTCCCCATGCAATCAAGCTAAACCAAATTTAGGGAACTTACCTGTGTGCTAGACCTGAAGAAGGCACAAAATGCTGCCGAAACGTCGTTGATGGTCACACAGATGGAGCGCAAAATGACGCCATTAGAAAATAATTGGAAGAAATAAATGATTTACCCACCTCTACCCAAATAGGAGAGTGATGGATGCCGCACAGAGCAATGGCTCTCGCTCCACCCAAAATGCGGGGAGACGATCAATAGGTGCGAGGTACGCTTAGAGTTGAACGCAAGCGAAGCTGTCATCTCACATGCCAAATCGGGACTCATTATTACATATATAGCAAAGGCGACCGGATGGGAAAAGGATAAAAAATCAAACAATAAGCACAAACAAGTGTCCATGATCAAATGCTCATTTTATTAAGAACCAATCTGGCCAGCATGGCTGGCGCGGCCGCAGCGGGCAGGATGCTCGGGGGCTGGTTCGTGGGGTGGGTGCCGGGACGGTAGGACCGTGCCTTTGTGTCTCTCTCCTTCGGGGGAGGGACTCCTACCACAATCCTAACTCGCCTGTGCCACCTCCTGGGTGCCCCCCCACGTTTCCGGTTTCCAATGGGCTCCTGCTCCGTTTGTGTGCTGTTCCCTACCCTTGTCCTGTCCCACCCCAGTCCTAACCTAACCCCAATCCCACTCTAACCCCTAACCCTAACCCTAACCCTAACCCTAACCCTAACCTGTCCCCATTTCCCAATAAGACAAAAACGTCAACCTGCAATAAAAATTAAACAAGGCAAAAACGTCAACCTGCAATAAAAAATAAACAAGTCAAAAATATGAAACACTGTACAAATCAAAAATATGAAAACAAATGATTACAACTGTACTTACCCAAAACCAATACTTACCATGTACTTAAACAAGACAAAAACGTCAACCTGCAATAAAAAATAAACAAGTCAAAAATATGAAACTGTACAAATCAAAAATATGAAAACAAATGTTAAAATATACTTACCCAAAATCAAATACTTACCTGGAATATACTTACCTGTACCGGAAATCGCATCCACGCCCAATTTGTGCCTGTAGATAAAACAAAAATATACCAAACTAAAATTAGTGAAGGAAAAACATTTCCGAATATTGTGCGCAAGTCGCTATTTAAGGCCAAAAGGAAGCAGTAACCCTCAGTCTCGATGCGGCCATGGAGGAGAAAGCAGCTCCCCATGCAATCAAGCTAAACCAAATTTAGGGAACTTACCTGTGTGCTAGACCTGAAGAAGGCACAAAATGCTGCCGAAACGTCGTTGATGGTCACACAGATGGAGCGCAAAATGACGCCATTAGAAAATAATTGGAAGAAATAAATGATTTACCCACCTCTACCCAAATAGGAGAGTGATGGATGCCGCACAGAGCAATGGCTCTCGCTCCACCCAAAATGCGGGGAGACGATCAATAGGTGCGAGGTACGCTTAGAGTTGAACGCAAGCGAAGCTGTCATCTCACATGCCAAATCGGGACTCATTATTACATATATAGCAAAGGCGACCGGATGGGAAAAGGATAAAAAATCAAACAATAAGCACAAACAAGTGTCCATGATCAAATGCTCATTTTATTAAGAACCAATCTGGCCAGCATGGCTGGCGCGGCCGCAGCGGGCAGGATGCTCGGGGGCTGGTTCGTGGGGTGGGTGCCGGGACGGTAGGACCGTGCCTTTGTGTCTCTCTCCTTCGGGGGAGGGACTCCTACCACAATCCTAACTCGCCTGTGCCACCTCCTGGGTGCCCCCCCACGTTTCCGGTTTCCAATGGGCTCCTGCTCCGTTTGTGTGCTGTTCCCTACCCTTGTCCTGTCCCACCCCAGTCCTAACCTAACCCCAATCCCACTCTAACCCCTAACCCTAACCCTAACCCTAACCCTAACCCTAACCTGTCCCCATTTCCCAATAAGACAAAAACGTCAACCTGCAATAAAAATTAAACAAGGCAAAAACGTCAACCTGCAATAAAAAATAAACAAGTCAAAAATATGAAACACTGTACAAATCAAAAATATGAAAACAAATGATTACAACTGTACTTACCCAAAACCAATACTTACCATGTACTTAAACAAGACAAAAACGTCAACCTGCAATAAAAAATAAACAAGTCAAAAATATGAAACTGTACAAATCAAAAATATGAAAACAAATGTTAAAATATACTTACCCAAAATCAAATACTTACCTGGAATATACTTACCTGTACCGGAAATCGCATCCACGCCCAATTTGTGCCTGTAGATAAAACAAAAATATACCAAACTAAAATTAGTGAAGGAAAAACATTTCCGAATATTGTGCGCAAGTCGCTATTTAAGGCCAAAAGGAAGCAGTAACCCTCAGTCTCGATGCGGCCATGGAGGAGAAAGCAGCTCCCCATGCAATCAAGCTAAACCAAATTTAGGGAACTTACCTGTGTGCTAGACCTGAAGAAGGCACAAAATGCTGCCGAAACGTCGTTGATGGTCACACAGATGGAGCGCAAAATGACGCCATTAGAAAATAATTGGAAGAAATAAATGATTTACCCACCTCTACCCAAATAGGAGAGTGATGGATGCCGCACAGAGCAATGGCTCTCGCTCCACCCAAAATGCGGGGAGACGATCAATAGGTGCGAGGTACGCTTAGAGTTGAACGCAAGCGAAGCTGTCATCTCACATGCCAAATCGGGACTCATTATTACATATATAGCAAAGGCGACCGGATGGGAAAAGGATAAAAAATCAAACAATAAGCACAAACAAGTGTCCATGATCAAATGCTCATTTTATTAAGAACCAATCTGGCCAGCATGGCTGGCGCGGCCGCAGCGGGCAGGATGCTCGGGGGCTGGTTCGTGGGGTGGGTGCCGGGACGGTAGGACCGTGCCTTTGTGTCTCTCTCCTTCGGGGGAGGGACTCCTACCACAATCCTAACCCTAACCCTAACCCTAACCCTAACCCTAACCCTAACCCTAACCCTAACCCTAACCCTAACCCTAACCCTAACCCTAACCCTAACCCTAACCCTAACCCTAACCCTAACCCTAACCCTAACCCTAACCCTAACCCTAACCCTAACCCTAACCCTAACCCTAACCCTAACCCTAACCCTAACCCTAACCCTAACCCTAACCCTAACCCTAACCCTAACCCTAACCCTAACCCTAACCCTAACCCTAACCCTAACCCTAACCCTAACCCTAACCCTAACCCTAACCCTAACCCTAACCCTAACCCTAACCCTAACCCTAACCCTAACCCTAACCCTAACCCTAACCCTAACCCTAACCCTAACCCTAACCCTAACCCTAACCCTAACCCTAACCCTAACCCTAACCCTAACCCTAACCCTAACCCTAACCCTAACCCTAACCCTAACCCTAACCCTAACCCTAACCCTAACCCTAACCCTAACCCTAACCCTAATTTTTTTATTCATTCCTAAAAACATCATATAAATTAATAAATACACGGGTAAACACACAACTCAATTTTTCATTCCTAAAAACATCCAGTCCACGGTAAATCACTCCGGATCAATTTTTCATTCATTCCTAAAAAACATCATATAAATAAATAAATAAGTCAATAAATACATGGGTATAAATTATTGGGACCATATAAAACACTCCGGATCAATTTTTCATTCATTCCTAAAAACACCATATAAATGAACAAATAAGTATACAAATACGATGGTAAAACACTCCGGATCAATTTTTTATTCATTCCTAAAAACATCATATAAATAAATAAATACACGGGTAAACACACAATTCAATTTTTCATTCATTCCTAAAAACATCCAGTCCACGGTAAAACACTCCGGGTCAAATTTCATTCATTCCTAAAATACGTCATATAAATTCATTCCTAAAACGTCCAGTTCACAACACACTTTGTAAAAACACAACTGTTTGATTTTTTGGAAAAAAAAAAAAAAAAAAAAAAAAATCCGAATATAAAAGGACACGCAGGGCGCAGGCGCTCAGTGCTTGGGAGAGGACCATCGAGGAGAACACAACTCAGCAGCCATACCAATAGCAACAATACATCGATTTTCTTTTCTTTTTTTCTTTTTTCTACTTGTGTGCCAGGACCCTGAAGGAAGGCCCCAGCGGCCGAAAACGTCGTCAGGGCAGCACATACATACACTTGGCCAACATTAATAAACAGGTTAAAATCAACAAATAATAACAATAAAAAATATATATACACATAAAAAACAATTTTTTATTTCATTTTTATTTCTTATTAAGTATATAACAAAGGGCGCCCTTCTATCGGATCCATAAAATATGGACAGTGAATGGACCACGGTCCACTATGGCCGGCGGCGCCGGCGGGTTTACCAGACCCAGAGGGGCGGGTACGGAGGGGTGTTCCGGATGGAAGGACCGTGCTTCTCACTTCCCTCCGAATAAGGGGGAAGGTCCCTTCCGCAATACTAACCCTAACCCTAACCACCCTAACCCTACCCTAACCCTAACCCTAACCCTAACCCTAACCCTAACCCTAACCCTAACCCCTAACCCTAACCCTAACCCTAACCCTAACCCTAACCCTAACCCTAACCCTAACCTAACCTAACCCTACCCTAACCCTAACCCTAACCCTAACCCTAACCCTAACCCTAAACCATAACCCTTACCCTAACCCTAAGCCCTAACCCTACCCTAACCCTAACCCTAACCCTAACCCTAACTACCTAACCCTAACCCTAACCCTAACCCTAACCCTAACCCTAACCCTAACCCTAACCCTAACCCTAACCCTAAACCCTAACCCTAACCCTAACCCTAACCCTAACCTCTAACCCTTAAGATTGATTCGGACCCCACTTACCTTAGATACATTACTTTGTTATACTCACCTCAAATTGGTGCCACGCCTCTGGTCCCCGGTCCAGGCTCACTGAAAAACAAAAAAAAGAAAAAAAATCAACAACAAACAAAAAAGGAAAAAAAATCAACAAATTATACATGTATATAAATGCCTACCTGCATAATCCACTTTACCTGTAGTCCACCGCCTCTGGTCCCCGGACCACACAGCCCGCTAAAAAAATTCACAAAAGGTAAAAAATCACAAAAAAGCAATCAAACGAAAAAAATTTTAATAGGCATTTTTCTATGCATGTATAAATACCTACCTTAATAATCCACTCACCTGTAGCTAGAAAATACGAGAAGCAACACCAAAAATAAAAGAATAATAATAAAAAAATATATAGATAATAAAAAAATAGGAAAATAAAAAAATTTTTTTTGAAAAAACAAGTCACACAATGTTTCACATTCCTATTTCATAACAATAAATTGTAAATAGAACACTTTCATTAAGGCTAAAACCAGTTTCATTTCCAAAAAGACAAAGTCGAAAAACACAGTTTTATTTCCAAAAAGAAAAAAAGTCAAAAACAAAAACGTAAATTTGAAAATAAAAATTCGAACCGAACAGAGGATATAAATAGACGTGCAGGGCGACAGGGGGGGGGGACGCTCAGTGCATTTAGGAGAGCAAAGGGTAAACAACTCAGCAGTAAAATACATTCAATAAATTTAGCAAATTTTCAGTTTTTGTTTGTGTGCCAGACCTGAAGAAAGGCCCATGCGGCCGAATACGTTGTCAGGGCACACTTTCATTATATTGGCCATAAAAACTGTTTTAATAAAACCAATTTTGTTTATAATAAAACCAATTTTTGTTCATCAAATTTTCTTTATTGCACATAAAAACATAAATAGTTTATTACATAAATAACAAAGCAAAATCCTAATAATGGAGCAAGTTGGACCCACGGTCCACTATGGCCGACGCCGCCCGCCTTGGCTTACCAGAGCCCTGGGCAGGAGGCTGGGAGGTGTGGCCGGACGGATGGACCGTGCTTTTGCCCCTCCTTCCTATGGGAGGGGGGGCTCCCATCGTAATCCTAACCAGCCAGCGCCTCCTCCGGTGCCCCCCGGCCACTCCGGGGCCTCAGGTTCGCTCGAGCTAACGGTGGTTCGCCACAGGTCGTAGACCGCCTCCTGGTGCACGTGGCACCCGAGGTGAGGCTACTCGGCCAATAGATGGCAACAAGCCGATGCCCATTTTGGCCTCCTAGTCCGAAAGTTGCACACACATCATATAAAGTGACACATCATCTGCGGAATGTAGACCCTGAGAGGTGGAGCCCCGCAACCGCGAATGATGCAAGGATTGTGGCAGGGTTTGGCGACCATGGTCAGGCCAGCATTCCCCTGCCGGGGGATGCATTGGACCTGATCATGGGCAATGCTCAAAATTGGGGCCACACAACATGCCAAATTTTGACCGACCATTACTTGACCTGTCTTGCCCAGCTTGTGAAGGGACCTGCAGACACTCATTACCCCAGAATGGGAAGCTGCCTTTGCGGTGGCGACGAGTGGGCCAGACGGAATTTCCTTCGCGGCTCTCGCAGGCCACTTTGGGACGTATGTTGCGGAGCAGTGTCAGGGGCGAACACGGTAGATCCATCCCTGCTTCACCGAGCCCCGACTTCTCCTCCAACACCAGGTCCAGATCCGGGGCCCGTGACTCCATTGACGGAGCCCGTGACTCTGTTGACGCCGATTCAGTACCCGGTCGTCGCCGGCACCAAGTCAGGTGCCGGTACCCCCGTGGCCCTGTTGGCACCGGTCCTGGCCCAGACTACAGACCGACACCAAGTTTGGTCTCGGGGCTGGATGATACAGTGAGGGATGAGGACAATGGTGTGGTGTTACCACCAGCCGTTTCCGTGTCAGCCGCTGGAGTCTCCCCCATGCCCCCGGGGCAAGGTCAAGGCCAAAACCGACCGGGTTCTCCTGACTCCCTACCTGCTGGGGATTCCCGGCCTGGTGTTGCGAGACGGAGGCTTGGGTCGCGTCGGCCTGGTCCTTCCGGTGGGGGTCCAGAGTTTGGCCCCCCCCGGTGGAACCAATACCACCTGGACACCGGAAAGCGCGAAACCCCCAAGTCGGGTGACCGTACCCAATCACATCGAAGTGGATCATTGTGGGTGACTCCAATGTGACCGGATTGCCGGCCCCTATAGACCACGAAATGCAAAGGGTTAGTATACGGAGGGCTTGTTTCGGCACGGCCATACTTACCTGGACAATGCTCTGTGAAACACGACGACTATATGGATGTCATTATCTGGCGTTTGGCATTTATGACAGGGCCAATAAGGTTAAGGAGACGACCATTAAGTCGATCCAGAGGATGCTCAATTCCTCGATGTCAGGTTCCCTTATCGATCATCGTCATCCCTTACATCCTCTACTCGGACCTCCTGCCAGACTGGTGAAAAAGAGAAGCCTCAACATGGTCAACGAATGGGTCAAAGAACGTGAGGATGTTACACAGCTTCCCCAGCTACCACACGGGCAGTTCCAGGTCCACAGGACCAGCTCCAATGGACGGCTGACACGCAGCCAGGATGATGATCCACTGGGGAGTCAAGCCTTCATGATCTCATTTGTGGTGAAGTCTATTGTGTGGGAACGTTTAATCCAGGCCCTGCTCACACCCTCTCCTACCCTAACCCCAACCCCAACCCTAACCCCCAACCCTAACCCTAACCCTAAACCCCTAACCCTAACCCTACCCCGAATCCAATCCCTGTATACATCCCACTAGGAACAGTTATTCCAAACGGCAGACTCAATTTACATAATTTAGGATAAATTTATCCAAAAATTTGTATAAAGTAATTCGGCCTCACTCCACCTTAATAAAATGTAATTGAAATTTAATCAGATTAATTCGGACCCACTAATAAAATTTAAGATTGATTCGGACCCACTTACCTTAGATACTTACTTTGTATACTCACCTCAAATTGGTGCCAACGCCTCTGGTCCCCGGTCCAGGCTCACTGAAAAACAAAAAAAAGAAAAAAAATCAACAACAAACAAAAAAAGGAAAAAAAATCAACAAATTATACATGTATATAAATGCCTACCTGCATAATCCCCTTACCTGTAGTCCCAGCCTCTGGTCCCCGGACCACGCCCGCTAAAAATCACAAAAGGTAAAAAATCACAAAAAGCAATCAACGAAAAAATTTTTAATAGGCATTTTATATGGCATGTATAAATACCTACCTTAATATCCACTCACCTGTAGTAAGAAAAACGATAAGCAACACCAAAAATAAAAGAATATAATAAAAAAATATATAATAATAAAAAATAGGAAAATAAAAAAATTTTTTTTTTGAAAAAAACAAGTCAACACAATGTTCACATTCCTATTTCATAACAATAAATTGTAAATAGAACACTTCATTAAGGCTAAAACCAGTTTCATTTCCAAAAGACAAAGTCGAAAAACACCAGTTTTATTTCCAAAAAGAAAAAAAGTCAAAACAAAAACGTAAATTTGAAAATAAAAATTCGAACCGAACAGAGGATATAAATAGACGTGCAGAGGCGACAGACGCTCAGTGCATTTAGGGAGAGCAAAGGGTAAACAACTCAGCAGTAAATAAATTCAATAAATTTAGCAATTTTTCATTTTTTGTTTGTGTGCCAGACCTGAAGAAGGCCCATGCGGCCGAAACGTTGTCAGGGCACACTTTCATTATATTGGCCATAAAAACTGTTTTAATAAAACCCAATTTTTGTTTATAATAAACCAATTTTGTTCATCAAATTTTCTTTATTGCACATAAAAAACATAAATAATTTTATTTACATAATAACAAAGCAAAATCCTAATAATGGAGCAAGTTGGACCAACGGTCCACTATGGCCGACGCCGCCCCCCGCTTGGCTTACCAGAGCCCTGGGCAGGAGGCTGGGAGGTGTGCGGACGGATGGACCCGTGCTTTTGCCCCTCTTCCTATGGGAGGGGGGGTCTCCCATCGTAATCCTAACCAGCCAGCGCCTCCCCCCGGTGCCCCCGCCACTCCGGCCTCAGGGTTCGCTCGTTATGCTACGGTGGTTCGCCAAGGTCGTAGACCGCCTCCTGGTGCACGTGGCAACCCGAGGGTGAGGCTCCGGCAATAGATGGCAACAAGCCGATGCCCATTTTGGCCGTCCTAGTCCGAAAGTTGCACAACATCATTAAAGTGGACACATCATCTGCGGAATGTAGACCCTGAGAGTGGAGCCCCGCAAACCGCGAATGATTGCAAGGATGGTGCAGGTTTTGGCGGACCATGGTCAGGCCAGCATTCCCTGCCGGGGATGCGATTGGACCTGATCATGGGCAATGCTCATAATGGGGCCACACAACATGCCAAATTTTGACCGACCATTACTTGACCTGTCTTGCCCAGCTTGTGAAGGGACCTGCAGACACTCATTACCCCAGAATGGGAAGCTGCCTTTGCGTGGCGACGAGGTGGGCCAGACGGAATTTTCCGCGGCTATCCGCAGGCCACTTTGGACTATGTTGCGGAGCAGGTCAGGGCGAACACGGTAAGATCCATCCCCTGCTTCACCAGACGGCCCGGACTTCTCCTCCCAACACCAGGTCCAGATCCGGGGGCCCGTGACTCCATTGGACGGAGCCCGTGACTCTGTTGACGCGATTCAGACCCGGTCGTCGCCGGCATCCAAGTCAGGGTGCGGTACCGTGGCCCTGTTGGCACCGGTCCTGTCCCAGACTACACCGACACCAAGTTTGGTCTCGGGGCTGGATGATACAGTGGAGGATGAGGACAATGGTGTGGTGTTACCACCGCCGTTTCCGAGTCAGGGCGCTGGAGTCTCCCCAGCCCCCCCGGGGCAAGGTCAAGGCCAAAACCGACCGGGTTTCTCCTGACCCCACCTGCTGGGGATTCCCGGCCCTGGTGGTTGCGAGACGGAGGCTTGGGTCGCCGTCGCCTGGTCCTTCCGTGGGGGTCCAGAGTTTGGCCCCCCGGTGGAACCATCCTACCCTGGTCACACCGGAAAGCGCGAAACCCCCAAGGTCGGGTGAACCGACCCAGATCACATTCGAAGTGGATTCATTGTGGGTGACTCCAATGTGAGCCGATTGCGGCCCCTATAGACCACGAAATGCAAAGGGTTAGTAATACCGGAGGGCTTGTTTCGGCACGGGCCATACTACCTGGACAATGCTCTTGTGAAACACGTCGACTATATGGATGTCATTATCTTGGCGTTTGGCATTTATGACAGGGCCAATAAGGTAAGGAGACGACCATTAAGTCGATCCAGAGGATGCTCAATTCCCTCGATGTCAGGTTCCCTTATGCGATCATCGTCACCCTTACATCCACTACTCGGAACCTCCTGCCAGACTGGGAAAAAGAGAACCTCAACATGGTCAACGAATGGGTCAAAGAACGTGAGATGTTACACGACTTCCCCAGCTACCACACGGCAGTTCCAGGTCCAACAGGACCAGCTCCAATGGACGGCTGACACCTGCAGCCAGGATGATGATCCTACTGGGAGTCAAGCCTT
>NW_026872202.1:0-15000 GCF_033458585.1 Syngnathus typhle
CTGCGCAGACCTCCACTAGGCCGGGATGACTGTTCAGCTGTGGCGGGGAGTGGCCTCCCTCCGGTCGGCACGACGAGTAAATGACACCGGCCGCTGACGCAAACCCACGCCGGACAGGAGAGCTCAAAAGCCGGGTAACATTTCAAGGAAGACCCCCCCTGCGCAGACCTCCACTAGGCCGGGATGACTGTTCAGCTGCGGCGGGGAGTGGCCTCCCTCCGGTCGGCACGACGAGTAAAGCTATTTAGGAAAATCTGAGATAAATATCACTTGCATAATAATTTGGAACACGGTCCCGTGTTCCAAATTATTATGCAAAATGTATTTAGACACCAGCAATCGCACTTAGATTTGTTTCTTTTTTCTTTCTTTTAGCTTCCATAATGTTACCGGGCGCTGACGCAAACCCACGCCCGGCAGGAGAGCTCAAAAGCCGGGTAACATTTCAAGGAAGACCCCCCCTGCGCAGACCTCCACTAGGCCGGGATGACTGTTCAGCTGCGGCGGGGAGTGGCCTCCCTCCGGTCGGCACGACGAGTAAATGACACCGGCCGCTGACGCAAACCCACGCCGGACAGGAGAGCTCAAAAGCCGGGTAACATTTCAAGGAAGACCCCCCCTGCGCAGACCTCCACTAGGCCGGGATGACTTTTCAAAGCTGCCTCTGCAGCTGCGGCGGGGAGTTGCCTCCCTCCGGTGGACACGACGAGTAAATACACCAGCACTTGCTCTTAGATTTGTTTCTTTTTTCTTTCTTTTAGCTTCCATAATGTTACCGGGCGCTGACGCAAACCCACGCCGGACAGGAGAGCTCAAAAGCCGGGTAACATTTCAAGGAAGACCCCCCCTGCGCAGACCTCCACTAGGCCGGGATGACTGTTCAGCTGCGGCGGGGAGTGGCCTCCCTCCGGTCGGCACGACGAGTAAAGCTATTTAGGAAAATCTGAGATAAATATCACTTGCATAATAATTTGGAACACGGTCCCGTGTTCCAAATTATTATGCAAAATGTATTTAGACACCAGCAATCGCACTTAGATTTGTTTCTTTTTTCTTTCTTTTAGCTTCCATAATGTTACCGGGCGCTGACGCAAACCCACGCCCGGCAGGAGAGCTCAAAAGCCGGGTAACATTTCAAGGAAGACCCCCCCTGCGCAGACCTCCACTAGGCCGGGATGACTGTTCAGCTGCGGCGGGGAGTGGCCTCCCTCCGGTCGGCACGACGAGTAAATGACACCGGCCGCTGACGCAAACCCACGCGGACAGGAGAGCTCAAAAGCCGGGTAACATTTCAAGGAAGACCCCCCCTGCGCAGACCTCCACTAGGCCGGGATGACTTTTCAAAGCTGCCTCTGCAGCTGCGGCGGGGAGTTGCCTCCCTCCGGTGGACACGACGAGTAAATACACCAGCACTTGCTCTTAGATTTGTTTCTTTTTTCTTTCTTTTAGCTTCCATAATGTTACCGGGCGCTGACGCAAACCCACGCCGGACAGGAGAGCTCAAAAGCCGGGTAACATTTCAAGGAAGACCCCCCCTGCGCAGACCTCCACTAGGCCGGGATGACTGTTCAGCTGCGGCGGGGAGTGGCCTCCCTCCGGTCGGCACGACGAGTAAAGCTATTTAGGAAAATCTGAGATAAATATCACTTGCATAATAATTTGGAACACGGTCCCGTGTTCCAAATTATTATGCAAAATGTATTTAGACACCAGCAATCGCACTTAGATTTGTTTCTTTTTTCTTTCTTTTAGCTTCCATAATGTTACCGGGCGCTGACGCAAACCCACGCCCGGCAGGAGAGCTCAAAAGCCGGGTAACATTTCAAGGAAGCTATTTAGGAAAATCTGAGATAAATATCCTTTGCATAATAATTTGGAACACGGTCCCGTGTTCCAAATTATTATGCAAAATGTATTTAAGTGTCATAAAGATTACATTTTTTGTTTTTCAAGTACTGAAATCACCCTCAGTCATGGTACAGTCCATGGTAGTCTGCCAGGTGAGCGCAATTGTAGTAATTAACAAGTCTATTTAAGTTCCGCGTTTTTAAGCGTTCGGCCATTTCGTTCAACCATGGGGAGGAAAAAGGATCTCTCTGCTGTCGAGAAGCGTGAAATCGTTCGATGCCTTGGACAAGGTATGCAGACATTCGATATTGCACGAAAGCTTAAGCGCGACCATCGAACTTTGAAGAAATTCGTCGCTGATTCGGAGCAAACGCGCGTTCGTGCAGACAAAGGCACGACAAGGAAGGTTTCTGCAAGACAAACAAATCGAATCAAGAGGGCGGCTGCAAGCATGCCACTAAAGACGAGCAAACAAATATTCGACGCTGCTGGTGCCAGTGAAGTCCCACGAACGACGAGGTGCAGGATCCTCCAGAGGCTTGCAGTTGTGCGGAAACCCTCCATTCGGCCACCCCTGAACAACGCGAACAAGCAGAAACGGCTGCAGTGGGCCCAGACTTACATGAAGACAAATTTTCAGACAGTCCTGTTCACCGACGAGTGCCGTGCCACCTTGGATGGGCCAGGTAGGGTTTTTAAGTTTTTCCTTGCACTTTTGAGAGCTCAGGGGATGCTTTGAGAATAATTGTCAATTTCTGTCTATGTGAAGCCCTTTGAGACTGCTTGTGATTTAGGGCTATACAAATAAACTTGATTTGACTTGACTTTACAGATGGATGGAGTCGTGGATGGTTGGTGGACGGCCACGATAGCCCAACAAGGCTGCGGCGTCAGCAGGGAGGTGGCGGAGTGATGTTTTGGGCTGGAATCATGGGGAGAGAGCTGCTTGGCCCCTTTAGGGTCCCTGAAGGCGTCAAAATTACGTCTGTTAACTACGTGGAATTTCTGACTCAACACTTCTGTCCATGGTACAACAGGAAGAACCGTGCTTTCCGTCAAAAGATCATCTTCATGCATGACAATGCACCGTCTCATGCTGCAAGAAATACGTCAACGTCTTTGGCATCTATGGGAATAAAGGGAGAGAAACTGATGGTGTGGCCCCCATGCTCCCCTGACCTCAATCCTATTGAAAACTTGTGGAGCATCGTCAAGCAGAAAATCTACGAAGGTGGGAGGCAGTTCAATTCCAAAGAGCAGCTCTGGCAGGCTATTCTTAGATCCTGCCAAGAAATTCAACCAGAAACTGTACAAAAACTCACAAGTTCAGTGGATGGAAGAATCGTGAAGCTGCTGTTGAACAAAGGGTCCTATGTTAAAATGTAACTTTGTTTTTTATTGAAATAAAGGGTCCTATGTTAAAATGTAACTTGTTTGTCTTTTCTTTGAAATAGCTTTTGATTTCAGTAAATATGACCTCCTAATGCTGTAAATTCTTAAGATGGGCATTTCAGTTCATAAAAACCTATAAAATGTTATAAAACTCTGTTGTGCGTAATAATGTGGAACAGTGCATTTTAAGTTTTTTATTTTTTAAAAATTCTGTGATCATTCGGAGGTTTGTTCAATAAAATTAGAATTCATCAAAATAATGGTTGATGACTTGAAAATTATGCTGACTCATTTTGCATCGACTATTTAGGAAAATCTGAGATAAATGTCACTTGCATAATAATTTGGAACACGGTGTAAGTGCGATTGCTGGTGTATTTACTCGTCGTGTCCACCGGAGGACGGCAAATCCCCGCCGCAGCTGCAGCGGCAGCGCTTAAATGTCTTCCCGGCCGCCTGGAACTCTGCACGGGGCGTGTTTCGTCCCGCGCAGCGGTACCAGATCGCGCTGCGCCGTCAGCCGAGCCGCGCGCGGTCCGCTGGAAGTCTACACTGTGTTCCAAATTATTATGCAAATTGTATTTATGTGTCATAAAGATTACATTTTTTGTTTTTCAATTAAACTCATGGATGGTATTACGTGTCAGGGCTCTTTGGATCACTGAGATCAATCTCAGACACCGGGGATCATTACCGGCCAGTTGAGCCCAAATTAAGGAAAAACTACTTAAGAATGGTGTTCCACATTATTAAGCAGATAATTTGAAGTTCGCTTTGAGCAGTGGCGGACGCCAACCCACGACCGGTGGGAGAGCTCGGAGGGCGGATGGGCTTTCAAGGAAGCCCCCCAGGCCGGTCCCACTCGCACTTAGAATTTTTTTTTTTTTTGGCTTCCATAATGTACCGGGCGCGGACGCGAAACCCACGCCGGGCAGGAGAGCTCAAAAGCCGGGTAAGCATTCAAGGAAGCACCGTCTGGAGCTTCAGAGCCGTTCCGCCTGACTTTTAACGTAGAGTACCGGGCGCAAACCACTAACTCAAGCCCGGCATGGCAGCTCGAAAGGCGGCTAAGCATTCAAGGAAGCACCGTCTGGAGCTTCAGAGCCGTTCCGCCTGACTTTTAACGTAGAGTACCGGGCGCAAACCACTAACTCAAGCCCGGCATGGCAGCTCGAAAGGCGGCTAAGCATTCAAGGAAGCACCGTCTGGAGCTTCAGAGCCGTTCCGCCTGACTTTTAACGTAGAGTACCGGGCGCAAACCACTAACTCAAGCCCGGCATGGCAGCTCGAAAGGCGGCTAAGCATTCAAGGAAGCACCGTCTGGAGCTTCAGAGCCGTTCCGCCTGACTTTTAACGTAGAGTACCGGGCGCAAACCACTAACTCAAGCCCGGCATGGCAGCTCGAAAGGCGGCTAAGCATTCAAGGAAGCACCGTCTGGAGCTTCAGAGCCGTTCCGCCTGACTTTTAACGTAGAGTACCGGGCGCAAACCACTAACTCAAGCCCGGCATGGCAGCTCGAAAGGCGGCTAAGCATTCAAGGAAGCACCGTCTGGAGCTTCAGAGCCGTTCCGCCTGACTTTTAACGTAGAGTACCGGGCGCAAACCACTAACTCAAGCCCGGCATGGCAGCTCGAAAGGCGGCTAAGCATTCAAGGAAGCACCGTCTGGAGCTTCAGAGCCGTTCCGCCTGACTTTTAACGTAGAGTACCGGGCGCAAACCACTAACTCAAGCCCGGCATGGCAGCTCGAAAGGCGGCTAAGCATTCAAGGAAGCACCGTCTGGAGCTTCAGAGCCGTTCCGCCTGACTTTTAACGTAGAGTACCGGGCGCAAACCACTAACTCAAGCCCGGCATGGCAGCTCGAAAGGCGGCTAAGCATTCAAGGAAGCACCGTCTGGAGCTTCAGAGCCGTTCCGCCTGACTTTTAACGTAGAGTACCGGGCGCAAACCACTAACTCAAGCCCGGCATGGCAGCTCGAAAGGCGGCTAAGCATTCAAGGAAGCACCGTCTGGAGCTTCAGAGCCGTTCCGCCTGACTTTTAACGTAGAGTACCGGGCGCAAACCACTAACTCAAGCCCGGCATGGCAGCTCGAAAGGCGGCTAAGCATTCAAGGAAGCACCGTCTGGAGCTTCAGAGCCGTTCCGCCTGACTTTTAACGTAGAGTACCGGGCGCAAACCACTAACTCAAGCCCGGCATGGCAGCTCGAAAGGCGGCTAAGCATTCAAGGAAGCACCGTCTGGAGCTTCAGAGCCGTTCCGCCTGACTTTTAACGTAGAGTACCGGGCGCAAACCACTAACTCAAGCCCGGCATGGCAGCTCGAAAGGCGGCTAAGCATTCAAGGAAGCACCGTCTGGAGCTTCAGAGCCGTTCCGCCTGACTTTTAACGTAGAGTACCGGGCGCAAACCACTAACTCAAGCCCGGCATGGCAGCTCGAAAGGCGGCTAAGCATTCAAGGAAGCACCGTCTGGAGCTTCAGAGCCGTTCCGCCTGACTTTTAACGTAGAGTACCGGGCGCAAACCACTAACTCAAGCCCGGCATGGCAGCTCGAAAGGCGGCTAAGCATTCAAGGAAGCACCGTCTGGAGCTTCAGAGCCGTTCCGCCTGACTTTTAACGTAGAGTACCGGGCGCAAACCACTAACTCAAGCCCGGCATGGCAGCTCGAAAGGCGGCTAAGCATTCAAGGAAGCACCGTCTGGAGCTTCAGAGCCGTTCCGCCTGACTTTTAACGTAGAGTACCGGGCGCAAACCACTAACTCAAGCCCGGCATGGCAGCTCGAAAGGCGGCTAAGCATTCAAGGAAGCACCGTCTGGAGCTTCAGAGCCGTTCCGCCTGACTTTTAACGTAGAGTACCGGGCGCAAACCACTAACTCAAGCCCGGCATGGCAGCTCGAAAGGCGGCTAAGCATTCAAGGAAGCACCGTCTGGAGCTTCAGAGCCGTTCCGCCTGACTTTTAACGTAGAGTACCGGGCGCAAACCACTAACTCAAGCCCGGCATGGCAGCTCGAAAGGCGGCTAAGCATTCAAGGAAGCACCGTCTGGAGCTTCAGAGCCGTTCCGCCTGACTTTTAACGTAGAGTACCGGGCGCAAACCACTAACTCAAGCCCGGCATGGCAGCTCGAAAGGCGGCTAAGCATTCAAGGAAGCACCGTCTGGAGCTTCAGAGCCGTTCCGCCTGACTTTTAACGTAGAGTACCGGGCGCAAACCACTAACTCAAGCCCGGCATGGCAGCTCGAAAGGCGGCTAAGCATTCAAGGAAGCACCGTCTGGAGCTTCAGAGCCGTTCCGCCTGACTTTTAACGTAGAGTACCGGGCGCAAACCACTAACTCAAGCCCGGCATGGCAGCTCGAAAGGCGGCTAAGCATTCAAGGAAGCACCGTCTGGAGCTTCAGAGCCGTTCCGCCTGACTTTTAACGTAGAGTACCGGGCGCAAACCACTAACTCAAGCCGGCATGGCAGCTCGAAAGGCGGCTAAGCATTCAAGGAAGCACCGTCTGGAGCTTCAGAGCCGTTCCGCCTGACTTTTAACGTAGAGTACCGGGCGCAAACCACTAACTCAAGCCCGGCATGGCAGCTCGAAAGGCGGCTAAGCATTCAAGGAAGCACCGTCTGGAGCTTCAGAGCCGTTCCGCCTGACTTTTAACGTAGAGTACCGGGCGCAAACCACTAACTCAAGCCCGGCATGGCAGCTCGAAAGGCGGCTAAGCATTCAAGGAAGCACCGTCTGGAGCTTCAGAGCCGTTCCGCCTGACTTTTAACGTAGAGTACCGGGCGCAAACCACTAACTCAAGCCCGGCATGGCAGCTCGAAAGGCGGCTAAGCATTCAAGGAAGCACCGTCTGGAGCTTCAGAGCCGTTCCGCCTGACTTTTAACGTAGAGTACCGGGCGCAAACCACTAACTCAAGCCCGGCATGGCAGCTCGAAAGGCGGCTAAGCATTCAAGGAAGCACCGTCTGGAGCTTCAGAGCCGTTCCGCCTGACTTTTAACGTAGAGTACCGGGCGCAAACCACTAACTCAAGCCCGGCATGGCAGCTCGAAAGGCGGCTAAGCATTCAAGGAAGCACCGTCTGGAGCTTCAGAGCCGTTCCGCCTGACTTTTAACGTAGAGTACCGGGCGCAAACCACTAACTCAAGCCCGGCATGGCAGCTCGAAAGGCGGCTAAGCATTCAAGGAAGCACCGTCTGGAGCTTCAGAGCCGTTCCGCCTGACTTTTAACGTAGAGTACCGGGCGCAAACCACTAACTCAAGCCCGGCATGGCAGCTCGAAAGGCGGCTAAGCATTCAAGGAAGCACCGTCTGGAGCTTCAGAGCCGTTCCGCCTGACTTTTAACGTAGAGTACCGGGCGCAAACCACTAACTCAAGCCCGGCATGGCAGCTCGAAAGGCGGCTAAGCATTCAAGGAAGCACCGTCTGGAGCTTCAGAGCCGTTCCGCCTGACTTTTAACGTAGAGTACCGGGCGCAAACCACTAACTCAAGCCCGGCATGGCAGCTCGAAAGGCGGCTAAGCATTCAAGGAAGCACCGTCTGGAGCTTCAGAGCCGTTCCGCCTGACTTTTAACGTAGAGTACCGGGCGCAAACCACTAACTCAAGCCCGGCATGGCAGCTCGAAAGGCGGCTAAGCATTCAAGGAAGCACCGTCTGGAGCTTCAGAGCCGTTCCGCCTGACTTTTAACGTAGAGTACCGGGCGCAAACCACTAACTCAAGCCCGGCATGGCAGCTCGAAAGGCGGCTAAGCATTCAAGGAAGCACCGTCTGGAGCTTCAGAGCCGTTCCGCCTGACTTTTAACGTAGAGTACCGGGCGCAAACCACTAACTCAAGCCCGGCATGGCAGCTCGAAAGGCGGCTAAGCATTCAAGGAAGCACCGTCTGGAGCTTCAGAGCCGTTCCGCCTGACTTTTAACGTAGAGTACCGGGCGCAAACCACTAACTCAAGCCCGGCATGGCAGCTCGAAAGGCGGCTAAGCATTCAAGGAAGCACCGTCTGGAGCTTCAGAGCCGTTCCGCCTGACTTTTAACGTAGAGTACCGGGCGCAAACCACTAACTCAAGCCCGGCATGGCAGCTCGAAAGGCGGCTAAGCATTCAAGGAAGCACCGTCTGGAGCTTCAGAGCCGTTCCGCCTGACTTTTAACGTAGAGTACCGGGCGCAAACCACTAACTCAAGCCCGGCATGGCAGCTCGAAAGGCGGCTAAGCATTCAAGGAAGCACCGTCTGGAGCTTCAGAGCCGTTCCGCCTGACTTTTAACGTAGAGTACCGGGCGCAAACCACTAACTCAAGCCCGGCATGGCAGCTCGAAAGGCGGCTAAGCATTCAAGGAAGCACCGTCTGGAGCTTCAGAGCCGTTCCGCCTGACTTTTAACGTAGAGTACCGGGCGCAAACCACTAACTCAAGCCCGGCATGGCAGCTCGAAAGGCGGCTAAGCATTCAAGGAAGCACCGTCTGGAGCTTCAGAGCCGTTCCGCCTGACTTTTAACGTAGAGTACCGGGCGCAAACCACTAACTCAAGCCCGGCATGGCAGCTCGAAAGGCGGCTAAGCATTCAAGGAAGCACCGTCTGGAGCTTCAGAGCCGTTCCGCCTGACTTTTAACGTAGAGTACCGGGCGCAAACCACTAACTCAAGCCCGGCATGGCAGCTCGAAAGGCGGCTAAGCATTCAAGGAAGCACCGTCTGGAGCTTCAGAGCCGTTCCGCCTGACTTTTAACGTAGAGTACCGGGCGCAAACCACTAACTCAAGCCCGGCATGGCAGCTCGAAAGGCGGCTAAGCATTCAAGGAAGCACCGTCTGGAGCTTCAGAGCCGTTCCGCCTGACTTTTAACGTAGAGTACCGGGCGCAAACCACTAACTCAAGCCCGGCATGGCAGCTCGAAAGGCGGCTAAGCATTCAAGGAAGCACCGTCTGGAGCTTCAGAGCCGTTCCGCCTGACTTTTAACGTAGAGTACCGGGCGCAAACCACTAACTCAAGCCCGGCATGGCAGCTCGAAAGGCGGCTAAGCATTCAAGGAAGCACCGTCTGGAGCTTCAGAGCCGTTCCGCCTGACTTTTAACGTAGAGTACCGGGCGCAAACCACTAACTCAAGCCCGGCATGGCAGCTCGAAAGGCGGCTAAGCATTCAAGGAAGCACCGTCTGGAGCTTCAGAGCCGTTCCGCCTGACTTTTAACGTAGAGTACCGGGCGCAAACCACTAACTCAAGCCCGGCATGGCAGCTCGAAAGGCGGCTAAGCATTCAAGGAAGCACCGTCTGGAGCTTCAGAGCCGTTCCGCCTGACTTTTAACGTAGAGTACCGGGCGCAAACCACTAACTCAAGCCCGGCATGGCAGCTCGAAAGGCGGCTAAGCATTCAAGGAAGCACCGTCTGGAGCTTCAGAGCCGTTCCGCCTGACTTTTAACGTAGAGTACCGGGCGCAAACCACTAACTCAAGCCCGGCATGGCAGCTCGAAAGGCGGCTAAGCATTCAAGGAAGCACCGTCTGGAGCTTCAGAGCCGTTCCGCCTGACTTTTAACGTAGAGTACCGGGCGCAAACCACTAACTCAAGCCCGGCATGGCAGCTCGAAAGGCGGCTAAGCATTCAAGGAAGCACCGTCTGGAGCTTCAGAGCCGTTCCGCCTGACTTTTAACGTAGAGTACCGGGCGCAAACCACTAACTCAAGCCCGGCATGGCAGCTCGAAAGGCGGCTAAGCATTCAAGGAAGCACCGTCTGGAGCTTCAGAGCCGTTCCGCCTGACTTTTAACGTAGAGTACCGGGCGCAAACCACTAACTCAAGCCCGGCATGGCAGCTCGAAAGGCGGCTAAGCATTCAAGGAAGCACCGTCTGGAGCTTCAGAGCCGTTCCGCCTGACTTTTAACGTAGAGTACCGGGCGCAAACCACTAACTCAAGCCCGGCATGGCAGCTCGAAAGGCGGCTAAGCATTCAAGGAAGCACCGTCTGGAGCTTCAGAGCCGTTCCGCCTGACTTTTAACGTAGAGTACCGGGCGCAAACCACTAACTCAAGCCCGGCATGGCAGCTCGAAAGGCGGCTAAGCATTCAAGGAAGCACCGTCTGGAGCTTCAGAGCCGTTCCGCCTGACTTTTAACGTAGAGTACCGGGCGCAAACCACTAACTCAAGCCCGGCATGGCAGCTCGAAAGGCGGCTAAGCATTCAAGGAAGCACCGTCTGGAGCTTCAGAGCCGTTCCGCCTGACTTTTAACGTAGAGTACCGGGCGCAAACCACTAACTCAAGCCCGGCATGGCAGCTCGAAAGGCGGCTAAGCATTCAAGGAAGCACCGTCTGGAGCTTCAGAGCCGTTCCGCCTGACTTTTAACGTAGAGTACCGGGCGCAAACCACTAACTCAAGCCCGGCATGGCAGCTCGAAAGGCGGCTAAGCATTCAAGGAAGCACCGTCTGGAGCTTCAGAGCCGTTCCGCCTGACTTTTAACGTAGAGTACCGGGCGCAAACCACTAACTCAAGCCCGGCATGGCAGCTCGAAAGGCGGCTAAGCATTCAAGGAAGCACCGTCTGGAGCTTCAGAGCCGTTCCGCCTGACTTTTAACGTAGAGTACCGGGCGCAAACCACTAACTCAAGCCCGGCATGGCAGCTCGAAAGGCGGCTAAGCATTCAAGGAAGCACCGTCTGGAGCTTCAGAGCCGTTCCGCCTGACTTTTAACGTAGAGTACCGGGCGCAAACCACTAACTCAAGCCCGGCATGGCAGCTCGAAAGGCGGCTAAGCATTCAAGGAAGCACCGTCTGGAGCTTCAGAGCCGTTCCGCCTGACTTTTAACGTAGAGTACCGGGCGCAAACCACTAACTCAAGCCCGGCATGGCAGCTCGAAAGGCGGCTAAGCATTCAAGGAAGCACCGTCTGGAGCTTCAGAGCCGTTCCGCCTGACTTTTAACGTAGAGTACCGGGCGCAAACCACTAACTCAAGCCCGGCATGGCAGCTCGAAAGGCGGCTAAGCATTCAAGGAAGCACCGTCTGGAGCTTCAGAGCCGTTCCGCCTGACTTTTAACGTAGAGTACCGGGCGCAAACCACTAACTCAAGCCCGGCATGGCAGCTCGAAAGGCGGCTAAGCATTCAAGGAAGCACCGTCTGGAGCTTCAGAGCCGTTCCGCCTGACTTTTAACGTAGAGTACCGGGCGCAAACCACTAACTCAAGCCCGGCATGGCAGCTCGAAAGGCGGCTAAGCATTCAAGGAAGCACCGTCTGGAGCTTCAGAGCCGTTCCGCCTGACTTTTAACGTAGAGTACCGGGCGCAAACCACTAACTCAAGCCCGGCATGGCAGCTCGAAAGGCGGCTAAGCATTCAAGGAAGCACCGTCTGGAGCTTCAGAGCCGTTCCGCCTGACTTTTAACGTAGAGTACCGGGCGCAAACCACTAACTCAAGCCCGGCATGGCAGCTCGAAAGGCGGCTAAGCATTCAAGGAAGCACCGTCTGGAGCTTCAGAGCCGTTCCGCCTGACTTTTAACGTAGAGTACCGGGCGCAAACCACTAACTCAAGCCCGGCATGGCAGCTCGAAAGGCGGCTAAGCATTCAAGGAAGCACCGTCTGGAGCTTCAGAGCCGTTCCGCCTGACTTTTAACGTAGAGTACCGGGCGCAAACCACTAACTCAAGCCCGGCATGGCAGCTCGAAAGGCGGCTAAGCATTCAAGGAAGCACCGTCTGGAGCTTCAGAGCCGTTCCGCCTGACTTTTAACGTAGAGTACCGGGCGCAAACCACTAACTCAAGCCCGGCATGGCAGCAGCTCGAAAGGCGGCTAAGCATTCAAGGAAGCACCGTCTGGAGCTTCAGAGCCGTTCCGCCTGACTTTTAACGTAGAGTACCGGGCGCAAACCACTAACTCAAGCCCGGCATGGCAGCTCGAAAGGCGGCTAAGCATTCAAGGAAGCACCGTCTGGAGCTTCAGAGCCGTTCCGCCTGACTTTTAACGTAGAGTACCGGGCGCAAACCACTAACTCAAGCCCGGCATGGCAGCTCGAAAGGCGGCTAAGCATTCAAGGAAGCACCGTCTGGAGCTTCAGAGCCGTTCCGCCTGACTTTTAACGTAGAGTACCGGGCGCAAACCACTAACTCAAGCCCGGCATGGCAGCTCGAAAGGCGGCTAAGCATTCAAGGAAGCACCGTCTGGAGCTTCAGAGCCGTTCCGCCTGACTTTTAACGTAGAGTACCGGGCGCAAACCACTAACTCAAGCCCGGCATGGCAGCTCGAAAGGCGGCTAAGCATTCAAGGAAGCACCGTCTGGAGCTTCAGAGCCGTTCCGCCTGACTTTTAACGTAGAGTACCGGGCGCAAACCACTAACTCAAGCCCGGCATGGCAGCTCGAAAGGCGGCTAAGCATTCAAGGAAGCACCGTCTGGAGCTTCAGAGCCGTTCCGCCTGACTTTTAACGTAGAGTACCGGGCGCAAACCACTAACTCAAGCCCGGCATGGCAGCTCGAAAGGCGGCTAAGCATTCAAGGAAGCACCGTCTGGAGCTTCAGAGCCGTTCCGCCTGACTTTTAACGTAGAGTACCGGGCGCAAACCACTAACTCAAGCCCGGCATGGCAGCTCGAAAGGCGGCTAAGCATTCAAGGAAGCACCGTCTGGAGCTTCAGAGCCGTTCCGCCTGACTTTTAACGTAGAGTACCGGGCGCAAACCACTAACTCAAGCCCGGCATGGCAGCTCGAAAGGCGGCTAAGCATTCAAGGAAGCACCGTCTGGAGCTTCAGAGCCGTTCCGCCTGACTTTTAACGTAGAGTACCGGGCGCAAACCACTAACTCAAGCCCGGCATGGCAGCTCGAAAGGCGGCTAAGCATTCAAGGAAGCACCGTCTGGAGCTTCAGAGCCGTTCCGCCTGACTTTTAACGTAGAGTACCGGGCGCAAACCACTAACTCAAGCCCGGCATGGCAGCTCGAAAGGCGGCTAAGCATTCAAGGAAGCACCGTCTGGAGCTTCAGAGCCGTTCCGCCTGACTTTTAACGTAGAGTACCGGGCGCAAACCACTAACTCAAGCCCGGCATGGCAGCTCGAAAGGCGGCTAAGCATTCAAGGAAGCACCGTCTGGAGCTTCAGAGCCGTTCCGCCTGACTTTTAACGTAGAGTACCGGGCGCAAACCACTAACTCAAGCCCGGCATGGCAGCTCGAAAGGCGGCTAAGCATTCAAGGAAGCACCGTCTGGAGCTTCAGAGCCGTTCCGCCTGACTTTTAACGTAGAGTACCGGGCGCAAACCACTAACTCAAGCCCGGCATGGCAGCTCGAAAGGCGGCTAAGCATTCAAGGAAGCACCGTCTGGAGCTTCAGAGCCGTTCCGCCTGACTTTTAACGTAGAGTACCGGGCGCAAACCACTAACTCAAGCCCGGCATGGCAGCTCGAAAGGCGGCTAAGCATTCAAGGAAGCACCGTCTGGAGCTTCAGAGCCGTTCCGCCTGACTTTTAACGTAGAGTACCGGGCGCAAACCACTAACTCAAGCCCGGCATGGCAGCTCGAAAGGCGGCTAAGCATTCAAGGAAGCACCGTCTGGAGCTTCAGAGCCGTTCCGCCTGACTTTTAACGTAGAGTACCGGGCGCAAACCACTAACTCAAGCCCGGCATGGCAGCTCGAAAGGCGGCTAAGCATTCAAGGAAGCACCGTCTGGAGCTTCAGAGCCGTTCCGCCTGACTTTTAACGTAGAGTACCGGGCGCAAACCACTAACTCAAGCCCGGCATGGCAGCTCGAAAGGCGGCTAAGCATTCAAGGAAGCACCGTCTGGAGCTTCAGAGCCGTTCCGCCTGACTTTTAACGTAGAGTACCGGGCGCAAACCACTAACTCAAGCCCGGCATGGCAGCTCGAAAGGCGGCTAAGCATTCAAGGAAGCACCGTCTGGAGCTTCAGAGCCGTTCCGCCTGACTTTTAACGTAGAGTACCGGGCGCAAACCACTAACTCAAGCCCGGCATGGCAGCTCGAAAGGCGGCTAAGCATTCAAGGAAGCACCGTCTGGAGCTTCAGAGCCGTTCCGCCTGACTTTTAACGTAGAGTACCGGGCGCAAACCACTAACTCAAGCCCGGCATGGCAGCTCGAAAGGCGGCTAAGCATTCAAGGAAGCACCGTCTGGAGCTTCAGAGCCGTTCCGCCTGACTTTTAACGTAGAGTACCGGGCGCAAACCACTAACTCAAGCCCGGCATGGCAGCTCGAAAGGCGGCTAAGCATTCAAGGAAGCACCGTCTGGAGCTTCAGAGCCGTTCCGCCTGACTTTTAACGTAGAGTACCGGGCGCAAACCACTAACTCAAGCCCGGCATGGCAGCTCGAAAGGCGGCTAAGCATTCAAGGAAGCGACGCCGGCCGGTCCGCGGGCCAAATAGGGTCCAGTAAAGTACCGGGCGCGGCCACTAACGCCTTGTGGCGGTCGCCTTGTGGCGGTCGGGGGGTGGCGGTCGGGGCTGGCGCTTGGGGCCGGTGGCGGTCGCCTTGTGGCGGTCGCCTTGTGGCGGTCGGGGGGTGGCGGTCGGGGCTGGCGCTTGGGGCCAGTGGCGGTCGCCTTGTGGCGGTCGCCTTGTGGCGGTCGCCTTGTGGCGGTCGCCTTGTGGCGGTCGCCTTGTGGCGGTCGCCTTGTGGCGGTCGCCTTGTGGCGGTCGGGGGGGTGGCGGTCGGGGCTGGCGCTTGGGGCCAGTGGCGGTCGCCTTGTGGCGGTCGCCTTGTGGCGGTCGCCTTGTGGCGGTCGCCTTGTGGCGGTCGCCTTGTGGCGGTCGCCTTGTGGCGGTCGCCTTGTGGC
>NW_026872202.1:27500-47500 GCF_033458585.1 Syngnathus typhle
ACTATTCCTTCCTTGGATGGAAAGCATGTAGCACTTTGAAAATTTTCGAGCACTGTGACACTTTGAAAATTTTCGAGAGTTTTTGTACTTAGAAAATTTTTCGCTCTTGCACTTCCAGAGTGCTTTGCGGTAGCTCCTAGGTTCGCTGTCCGAGCATGTGAACACTTTTTGGGGGGGAACACATCGCTAGAGACACCAGCCGCCTGGTTCTCGGGGCCAAAACTTGTGTTCCCCACACTCGTTCTGACTATATTTTGCGATTTGGGGGTAAAGGTAATGAGTACAGTGACTAGGGGGACCAACTCATCGTACTCTGGCGCACCAACAGACCAAAGCTGGTACTGCACTTACCCCTGGTACCCCAACGCCTGGTACCTGACGGGCGAGAGGCTGATTTTTCGCTATTTGCGGCCGACCGAGGGAACCAGACAAAGCGGACACTTTACGGCGCAAGAGCCGTTGGCACTTAGAAATTTTTCGACAAAGTTGGCGCGAGCTCCAGAAGGAGAGGCTGATTTTTCGCTATTTGTGGCCGACCGAGGGAACCAGGCAAAGCGGACACTTTACGGCGCAAGAGCCGTTGGCACTTAGAAATTTTTTGACAAAGTTGGCGCGAGCTCCAGAAGGAGAGGCTGATTTTTCGCTATTTGTGGCCGACCGAGGGAACCAGGCAAAGCGGACACTTTACGGCGCAAGAGCCGTTGGCACTTAGAAAATATTCGCCAAAGTTGGCACGAGCTCCAGAAGGAGAGGCTGATTTTTCGCTATTTGTGGCCGACCGAGGGAACCAGACAAAGCGGACACATTACGGCGCAAGAGCCGTTGGCACTTAGAAAATATTCGCCAAAGTTGGCACGAGCTCCAGAAGGAGAGGCTGATTTTTCGCTATTTGTGGCCGACCGAGGGAACCAGACAAAGCGGACACTTTACGGCGCAAGAGCCGTTGGCACTTGCGCGAGCTCCAGAAGGAGAGGCTGATTTTTCGCTATTTGTGGCCGACCGAGGGAACCAGACAAAGCGGACACTTTACGGCGCAAGAGCCGTTGGCACTTAGAAAATATTCGCCAAAGTTGGCACGAGCTCCAGAAGGAGAGGCTGATTTTTCGCTATTTGTGGCCGACCGAGGGAACCAGACAAAGCGGACACTTTACGGCGCAAGAGCCGTTGGCACTTGCGCGAGCTCCAGAAGGAGAGGCTGATTTTTCGCTATTTGTGGCCGACCGAGGGAACCAGACAAAGCGGACACTTTACGGCGCAAGAGCCGTTGGCACTTAGAAAATATTCGCCAAAGTTGGCACGAGCTCCAGAAGGAGAGGCTGATTTTTCGCTATTTGTGGCCGACCGAGGGAACCAGACAAAGCGGACACTTTACGGCGCAAGAGCCGTTGGCACTTGCGCGAGCTCCAGAAGGAGAGGCTGATTTTTCGCTATTTGTGGCCGACCGAGGGAACCAGACAAAGCGGACACTTTACGGCGCAAGAGCCGTTGGCACTTAGAAAATATTCGCCAAAGTTGGCGCGAGCTCCAGAAGGAGAGGCTGATTTTTCGCTATTTGTGGCCGACCGAGGGAACCAGGCAAAGCGGACACATTACGGCGCAAGAGCCGTTGGCACTTAGGCGAGCTCCAGAAGGAGAGGCTGATTTTTCGCTATTTGTGGCCGACCGAGGGAACCAGGCAAAGCGGACACATTACGGCGCAAGAGCCGTTGGCACTTAGAAAATATTCGCCAAAGTTGGCGCGAGCTCCAGAAGGAGAGGCTGATTTTTCGCTATTTGTGGCCGACCGAGGGAACCAGGCAAAGCGGACACATTACGGCGCAAGAGCCGTTGGCACTTAGGCGAGCTCCAGAAGGAGAGGCTGATTTTTCGCTATTTGTGGCCGACCGAGGGAACCAGGCAAAGCGGACACATTACGGCGCAAGAGCCGTTGGCACTTAGGCGAGCTCCAGAAGGAGAGGCTGGTTTTTCGCTATTTGTGGCCGACCGAGGGAACCAGGCAAAGCGGACACATTACGGCGCAAGAGCCGTTGGCACTTAGGCGAGCTCCAGAAGGAGAGGCTGATTTTTCGCCGTTTGTGGCCGACCGAGGGAACCAGGCAAAGCGGACACATTACGGCGCAAGAGCCGTTGGCACTTAGGCGAGCTCCAGAAGGAGAGGCTGGTTTTTCGCTATTTGTGGCCGACCGAGGGAACCAGGCAAAGCGGACACATTACGGCGCAAGAGCCGTTGGCACTTAGGCGAGCTCCAGAAGGAGAGGCTGATTTTTCGCCGTTTGTGGCCGACCGAGGGAACCAGGCAAAGCGGACACATTACGGCGCAAGAGCCGTTGGCACTTAGAAAATATTCGCCAAAGTTGGCACGAGCTCCAGAAGGAGAGGCTGATTTTTCGCTATTTGTGGCCGACCGAGGGAACCAGGCAAAGCGGACACATTACGGCGCAAGAGCCGTTGGCACTTAGGCGAGCTCCAGAAGGAGAGGCTGGTTTTTCGCCGTTTGTGGCCGACCGAGGGAACCAGGCAAAGCGGACACATTACGGCGCAAGAGCCGTTGGCACTTAGGCGAGCTCCAGAAGGAGAGGCTGGTTTTTCGCTATTTGTGGCCGACCGAGGGAACCAGGCAAAGCGGACACATTACGGCGCAAGAGCCGTTGGCACTTAGGCGAGCTCCAGAAGGAGAGGCTGATTTTTCGCCGTTTGTGGCCGACCGAGGGAACCAGGCAAAGCGGACACATTACGGCGCAAGAGCCGTTGGCACTTAGAAAATATTCGCCAAAGTTGGCACGAGCTCCAGAAGGAGAGGCTGATTTTTCGCTATTTGTGGCCGACCGAGGGAACCAGGCAAAGCGGACACATTACGGCGCAAGAGCCGTTGGCACTTAGGCGAGCTCCAGAAGGAGAGGCTGGTTTTTCGCCGTTTGTGGCCGACCGAGGGAACCAGGCAAAGCGGACACATTACGGCGCAAGAGCCGTTGGCACTTAGGCGAGCTCCAGAAGGAGAGGCTGGTTTTTCGCTATTTGTGGCCGACCGAGGGAACCAGGCAAAGCGGACACATTACGGCGCAAGAGCCGTTGGCACTTAGGCGAGCTCCAGAAGGAGAGGCTGATTTTTCGCCGTTTGTGGCCGACCGAGGGAACCAGGCAAAGCGGACACATTACGGCGCAAGAGCCGTTGGCACTTAGAAAATATTCGCCAAAGTTGGCACGAGCTCCAGAAGGAGAGGCTGATTTTTCGCTATTTGTGGCCGACCGAGGGAACCAGGCAAAGCGGACACATTACGGCGCAAGAGCCGTTGGCACTTAGGCGAGCTCCAGAAGGAGAGGCTGGTTTTTCGCCGTTTGTGGCCGACCGAGGGAACCAGGCAAAGCGGACACATTACGGCGCAAGAGCCGTTGGCACTTAGGCGAGCTCCAGAAGGAGAGGCTGGTTTTTCGCTATTTGTGGCCGACCGAGGGAACCAGGCAAAGCGGACACATTACGGCGCAAGAGCCGTTGGCACTTAGGCGAGCTCCAGAAGGAGAGGCTGGTTTTTCGCTATTTGTGGCCGACCGAGGGAACCAGGCAAAGCGGACACATTACGGCGCAAGAGCCGTTGGCACTTAGGCGAGCTCCAGAAGGAGAGGCTGGTTTTTCGCTATTTGTGGCCGACCGAGGGAACCAGGCAAAGCGGACACATTACGGCGCAAGAGCCGTTGGCACTTAGGCGAGCTCCAGAAGGAGAGGCTGGTTTTTCGCTATTTGTGGCCGACCGAGGGAACCAGGCAAAGCGGACACATTACGGCGCAAGAGCCGTTGGCACTTAGAAAATATTCGCCAAAGTTGGCACGAGCTCCAGAAGGAGAGGCTGATTTTTCGCTATTTGTGGCCGACCGAGGGAACCAGGCAAAGCGGACACATTACGGCGCAAGAGCCGTTGGCACTTAGGCGAGCTCCAGAAGGAGAGGCTGGTTTTTCGCCGTTTGTGGCCGACCGAGGGAACCAGGCAAAGCGGACACATTACGGCGCAAGAGCCGTTGGCACTTAGGCGAGCTCCAGAAGGAGAGGCTGGTTTTTCGCTATTTGTGGCCGACCGAGGGAACCAGGCAAAGCGGACACATTACGGCGCAAGAGCCGTTGGCACTTAGGCGAGCTCCAGAAGGAGAGGCTGATTTTTCGCCGTTCGTGGCCGACCGAGGGAACCAGGCAAAGCGGACACATTACGGCGCAAGAGCCGTTGGCACTTAGAAAATATTCGCCAAAGTTGGCACGAGCTCCAGAATGAGAGGCTGATTTTTCGCCGTTTGTGGCCGACCGAGGGAACCAGGCAAAGCGGACACATTACGGCGCAAGAGCCGTTGGCACTTAGGCGAGCTCCAGAAGGAGAGGCTGATTTTTTCGCTATTTGTGGCCGACCGAGGGAACCAGGCAAAGCGGACACATTACGGCGCAAGAGCCGTTGGCACTTAGAAAATATTCGCCAAAGTTGGCACGAGCTCCAGAATGAGAGGCTGATTTTTCGCCGTTTGTGGCCGACCGAGGGAACCAGACAAAGCGGACACATTACGGCGCAAGAGCCGTTGGCACTTAGGCGAGCTCCAGAAGGAGAGGCTGATTTTTTCGCTATTTGTGGCCGACCGAGGGAACCAGGCAAAGCGGACACATTACGGCGCAAGAGCCGTTGGCACTTAGAAAATATTCGCCAAAGTTGGCACGAGCTCCAGAATGAGAGGCTGATTTTTCGCCGTTTGTGGCCGACCGAGGGAACCAGGCAAAGCGGACACATTACGGCGCAAGAGCCGTTGGCACTTAGGCGAGCTCCAGAAGGAGAGGCTGATTTTTTCGCTATTTGTGGCCGACCGAGGGAACCAGGCAAAGCGGACACATTACGGCGCAAGAGCCGTTGGCACTTAGAAAATATTCGCCAAAGTTGGCACGAGCTCCAGAATGAGAGGCTGATTTTTCGCCGTTTGTGGCCGACCGAGGGAACCAGACAAAGCGGACACATTACGGCGCAAGAGCCGTTGGCACTTAGGCGAGCTCCAGAAGGAGAGGCTGATTTTTCGCTATTTGTGGCCGACCGAGGGAACCAGGCAAAGCGGACACTTTACGGCGCAAGAGCCGTTGGCACTTAGAAAATATTCGCCAAAGTTGGCACGAGCTCCAGAAGGAGAGGCTGATTTTTCGCCGTTTGTGGCCGACCGAGGGAACCAGACAAAGCGGACACATTACGGCGCAAGAGCCGTTGGCACTTAGGCGAGCTCCAGAAGGAGAGGCTGATTTTTCGCTATTTGTGGCCGACCGAGGGAACAGGCAAAGCGGACACTTTACGGCGCAAGAGCCGTTGGCACTTGGAAAATATTCTGAAATTCTCACCGACCTCCGTGGTGGAGAGGCCGAATTTTCGACATTCGTGGCCGACCGGGGAACCGTCGCCACTCGGACAACTTGTGCGGCAGCCCTCGGTGATTTTAGGACCGCTTTTTCACCCTCGCTGTCCGACCGGAGAACCGTCGTAGCTCGGACAGTTCGTGTGTGCCAGCATCCGCTGGCACTTAGAAAATTTTAAAAAAGAAAAAAATAGTCTTCTGCATATACGTTCTGACTATATTTTGCGATTAGGGGGTAAAGGTAATGAGTACAGTGACTAGGGGGACCAACTCATCGTACTCTGGCGCACCAACACGCCAAGGTTGGTACTGCACTTAGGCTGATTTTTGCGCTATTCGCGGCCGACCGGGGAACCAGCGCGGAGCGGACACATTACGGCGAATGAGCCGTTGGCACTTAGAAAATTTTTGAGCTTTTTTCGAACTTCCGTGAGGCTGATTTTGCGCTATTCGCGGCCGACCGGGGAACCAGCGCGGAGCGGACACATTACGGCGAATGAGCCGTTGGCACTTAGAAAATTTTTGAGCTTTTTTCGAACTTCCGTGAGGCTGATTTTGCGCTATTCGCGGCCGACCGGGGAACCAGCGCGGAGCGGACACATTACGGCGAATGAGCCGTTGGCACTTAGAAAATTTTTGAGCTTTTTTCGGACTTCCGTGTGGAGCTTTGGGGCCGTTCCGCCTAACTTTTTATGCCCGATTAGGCTTCCAGGGAGGCGGCTAAGCATTATTGACCAATCATGGAGCTTTTTTGGGACTTCCGTGTGGAGCTTTGGGGCCGTTCCGCCTAACTTTTTATGCCCGATTAGGCTTCCAGGGAGGCGGCTAAGCATTATTGACCAATCATGGAGCTTTTTTGGGACTTCCGTGTGGAGCTTTGGAGCCGTTCCGCCTAACTTTTTATGCCCGATTAGGCTTCCAGGGAGGCGGCTAAGCATTATTGACCAATCATGGAGCTTTTTTGGGACTTCCGTGTGGAGCTTTGGGGCCGTTCCGCCTAGCTTTTTATGCCCGATTAGGCTTCCAGGGAGGCGGCTAAGCATTATTGACCAATCATGGAGCTTTTTTGGGACTTCCGTGTGGAGCTTTGGGGCCGTTCCGCCTAACTTTTTATGCCCGATTAGGCTTCCAGGGAGGCGGCTAAGCATTATTGACCAATCATGGAGCTTTTTTGGGACTTCCGTGTGGAGCTTTGGGGCCGTTCCGCCTAGCTTTTTATGCCCGATTAGGCTTCCAGGGAGGCGGCTAAGCATTATTGACCAATCATGGAGCTTTTTTGGGACTTCCGTGTGGAGCTTTGGGGCCGTTCCGCCTAGCTTTTTATGCCCGATTAGGCTTCCAGGGAGGCGGCTAAGCATTATTGACCAATCATGGAGCTTTTTTGGGACTTCCGTGTGGAGCTTTGGGGCCGTTCCGCCTAGCTTTTTATGCCCGGTTAGGCTTCCAGGGAGGCGGCTAAGCATTATTGACCAATCATGGAGCTTTTTTGGGACTTCCGTGTGGAGCTTTGGGGCCGTTCCGCCTAGCTTTTTATGCCCGATTAGGCTTCCAGGGAGGCGGCTAAGCATTATTGACCAATCATGGAGCTTTTTTGGGACTTCCGTGTGGAGCTTTGGGGCCGTTCCGCCTAGCTTTTTATGCCCGATTAGGCTTCCAGGGAGGCGGCTAAGCATTATTGACCAATCATGGAGCTTTTTTGGGACTTCCAGCCGGTGCTTTGGGGGCCTTCCCCCTCACTTTCTACGCCCGATTGGGCTTCCAGGGACGCGGCTAAGCATTTTTAACAGAAATGGAGCTTTTTGCGGAGCTCCAGCCGGTGCCACCGGCAGGCCGTGCACGCGGACGAGATGACCGAAAGAAGCTCCAGGAGAGCGGATGGACGCTTTTTAAGCACCGAGGCGGAGATCGCGGAGCTTTAATAGACTTCCAGCGGGCCCAAAGCGGCCAGGCAGACGGCGCAGCGCGACCTGGTACCTCGCACGGGACGCATCGCCCCCCCCGCGCACAGTTCCAGGGGGCCGGGATGACGTTTCAAAGCTGCCGCTGCAGCTGCGGCGGGGAGTGGCCTCCCTCCGGTGGACACGACGAGTAAATGACACCGGCCGCTGACGCAAACCCACGCCGGACAGGAGAGCTCAAAAGCCGGGTAACATTTCAAGGAAGACCCCCCCTGCGCAGACCTCCACTAGGCCGGGATGACTGTTCAGCTGTGGCGGGGAGTGGCCTCCCTCCGGTCGGCACGACGAGTAAATGACACCGGCCGCTGACGCAAACCCACGCCGGACAGGAGAGCTCAAAAGCCGGGTAACATTTCAAGGAAGACCCCCCCTGCGCAGACCTCCACTAGGCCGGGATGACTGTTCAGCTGTGGCGGGGAGTGGCCTCCCTCCGGTCGGCACGACGAGTAAATGACACCGGCCGCTGACGCAAACCCACGCCGGACAGGAGAGCTCAAAAGCCGGGTAACATTTCAAGGAAGACCCCCCCTGCGCAGACCTCCACTAGGCCGGGATGACTGTTCAGCTGTGGCGGGGAGTGGCCTCCCTCCGGTCGGCACGACGAGTAAATGACACCGGCCGCTGACGCAAACCCACGCCGGACAGGAGAGCTCAAAAGCCGGGTAACATTTCAAGGAAGACCCCCCCTGCGCAGACCTCCACTAGGCCGGGATGACTGTTCAGCTGTGGCGGGGAGTGGCCTCCCTCCGGTCGGCACGACGAGTAAATGACACCGGCCGCTGACGCAAACCCACGCCGGACAGGAGAGCTCAAAAGCCGGGTAACATTTCAAGGAAGACCCCCCCTGCGCAGACCTCCACTAGGCCGGGATGACTGTTCAGCTGTGGCGGGGAGTGGCCTCCCTCCGGTCGGCACGACGAGTAAATGACACCGGCCGCTGACGCAAACCCACGCCGGACAGGAGAGCTCAAAAGCCGGGTAACATTTCAAGGAAGACCCCCCCTGCGCAGACCTCCACTAGGCCGGGATGACTGTTCAGCTGCGGCGGGGAGTGGCCTCCCTCCGGTCGGCACGACGAGTAAATGACACCGGCCGCTGACGCAAACCCACGCCGGACAGGAGAGCTCAAAAGCCGGGTAACATTTCAAGGAAGACCCCCCCTGCGCAGACCTCCACTAGGCCGGGATGACTGTTCAGCTGCGGCGGGGAGTGGCCTCCCTCCGGTCGGCACGACGAGTAAAGCTATTTAGGAAAATCTGAGATAAATATCACTTGCATAATAATTTGGAACACGGTCCCGTGTTCCAAATTATTATGCAAAATGTATTTAGACACCAGCAATCGCACTTAGATTTGTTTCTTTTTTCTTTCTTTTAGCTTCCATAATGTTACCGGGCGCTGACGCAAACCCACGCCCGGCAGGAGAGCTCAAAAGCCGGGTAACATTTCAAGGAAGACCCCCCCTGCGCAGACCTCCACTAGGCCGGGATGACTGTTCAGCTGCGGCGGGGAGTGGCCTCCCTCCGGTCGGCACGACGAGTAAATGACACCGGCCGCTGACGCAAACCCACGCCGGACAGGAGAGCTCAAAAGCCGGGTAACATTTCAAGGAAGACCCCCCCTGCGCAGACCTCCACTAGGCCGGGATGACTTTTCAAAGCTGCCTCTGCAGCTGCGGCGGGGAGTTGCCTCCCTCCGGTGGACACGACGAGTAAATACACCAGCACTTGCTCTTAGATTTGTTTCTTTTTTCTTTCTTTTAGCTTCCATAATGTTACCGGGCGCTGACGCAAACCCACGCCCGGCAGGAGAGCTCAAAAGCCGGGTAACATTTCAAGGAAGACCCCCCCTGCGCAGACCTCCACTAGGCCGGGATGACTGTTCAGCTGCGGCGGGGAGTGGCCTCCCTCCGGTCGGCACGACGAGTAAAGCTATTTAGGAAAATCTGAGATAAATATCACTTGCATAATAATTTGGAACACGGTCCCGTGTTCCAAATTATTATGCAAAATGTATTTAGACACCAGCAATCGCACTTAGATTTGTTTCTTTTTTCTTTCTTTTAGCTTCCATAATGTTACCGGGCGCTGACGCAAACCCACGCCCGGCAGGAGAGCTCAAAAGCCGGGTAACATTTCAAGGAAGACCCCCCCTGCGCAGACCTCCACTAGGCCGGGATGACTGTTCAGCTGCGGCGGGGAGTGGCCTCCCTCCGGTCGGCACGACGAGTAAATGACACCGGCCGCTGACGCAAACCCACGCCGGACAGGAGAGCTCAAAAGCCGGGTAACATTTCAAGGAAGACCCCCCCTGCGCAGACCTCCACTAGGCCGGGATGACTGTTCAGCTGCGGCGGGGAGTGGCCTCCCTCCGGTCGGCACGACGAGTAAAGCTATTTAGGAAAATCTGAGATAAATATCACTTGCATAATAATTTGGAACACGGTCCCGTGTTCCAAATTATTATGCAAAATGTATTTAGACACCAGCAATCGCACTTAGATTTGTTTCTTTTTTCTTTCTTTTAGCTTCCATAATGTTACCGGGCGCTGACGCAAACCCACGCCCGGCAGGAGAGCTCAAAAGCCGGGTAACATTTCAAGGAAGACCCCCCCTGCGCAGACCTCCACTAGGCCGGGATGACTGTTCAGCTGCGGCGGGGAGTGGCCTCCCTCCGGTCGGCACGACGAGTAAATGACACCGGCCGCTGACGCAAACCCACGCCGGACAGGAGAGCTCAAAAGCCGGGTAACATTTCAAGGAAGACCCCCCCTGCGCAGACCTCCACTAGGCCGGGATGACTTTTCAAAGCTGCCTCTGCAGCTGCGGCGGGGAGTTGCCTCCCTCCGGTGGACACGACGAGTAAATACACCAGCACTTGCTCTTAGATTTGTTTCTTTTTTCTTTCTTTTAGCTTCCATAATGTTACCGGGCGCTGACGCAAACCCACGCCCGGCAGGAGAGCTCAAAAGCCGGGTAACATTTCAAGGAAGACCCCCCCTGCGCAGACCTCCACTAGGCCGGGATGACTGTTCAGCTGCGGCGGGGAGTGGCCTCCCTCCGGTCGGCACGACGAGTAAAGCTATTTAGGAAAATCTGAGATAAATATCACTTGCATAATAATTTGGAACACGGTCCCGTGTTCCAAATTATTATGCAAAATGTATTTAGACACCAGCAATCGCACTTAGATTTGTTTCTTTTTTCTTTCTTTTAGCTTCCATAATGTTACCGGGCGCTGACGCAAACCCACGCCCGGCAGGAGAGCTCAAAAGCCGGGTAACATTTCAAGGAAGCTATTTAGGAAAATCTGAGATAAATATCCTTTGCATAATAATTTGGAACACGGTCCCGTGTTCCAAATTATTATGCAAAATGTATTTAAGTGTCATAAAGATTACATTTTTTGTTTTTCAAGTACTGAAATCACCCTCAGTCATGGTACAGTCCATGGTAGTCTGCCAGGTGAGCGCAATTGTAGTAATTAACAAGTCTATTTAAGTTCCGCGTTTTTAAGCGTTCGGCCATTTCGTTCAACCATGGGGAGGAAAAAGGATCTCTCTGCTGTCGAGAAGCGTGAAATCGTTCGATGCCTTGGACAAGGTATGCAGACATTCGATATTGCACGAAAGCTTAAGCGCGACCATCGAACTTTGAAGAAATTCGTCGCTGATTCGGAGCAAACGCGCGTTCGTGCAGACAAAGGCACGACAAGGAAGGTTTCTGCAAGACAAACAAATCGAATCAAGAGGGCGGCTGCAAGCATGCCACTAAAGACGAGCAAACAAATATTCGACGCTGCTGGTGCCAGTGAAGTCCCACGAACGACGAGGTGCAGGATCCTCCAGAGGCTTGCAGTTGTGCGGAAACCCTCCATTCGGCCACCCCTGAACAACGCGAACAAGCAGAAACGGCTGCAGTGGGCCCAGACTTACATGAAGACAAATTTTCAGACAGTCCTGTTCACCGACGAGTGCCGTGCCACCTTGGATGGGCCAGGTAGGGTTTTTTAAGTTTTTCCTTGCACTTTTGAGAGCTCAGGGGATGCTTTGAGAATAATTGTCAATTTCTGTCTATGTGAAGCCCTTTGAGACTGCTTGTGATTTAGGGCTATACAAATAAACTTGATTTGACTTGACTTTACAGATGGATGGAGTCGTGGATGGTTGTGTGGACGGCCACGATAGCCCAACAAGGCTGCGGCGTCAGCAGGGAGGTGGCGGAGTGATGTTTTGGGCTGGAATCATGGGGAGAGAGCTGCTTGGCCCCTTTAGGGTCCCTGAAGGCGTCAAAATTACGTCTGTTAACTACGTGGAATTTCTGACTCAACACTTCTGTCCATGGTACAACAGGAAGAACCGTGCTTTCCGTCAAAAGATCATCTTCATGCATGACAATGCACCGTCTCATGCTGCAAGAAATACGTCAACGTCTTTGGCATCTATGGGAATAAAGGGAGAGAAACTGATGGTGTGGCCCCCATGCTCCCCTGACCTCAATCCTATTGAAAACTTGTGGAGCATCGTCAAGCAGAAAATCTACGAAGGTGGGAGGCAGTTCAATTCCAAAGAGCAGCTCTGGCAGGCTATTCTTAGATCCTGCCAAGAAATTCAACCAGAAACTGTACAAAAACTCACAAGTTCAGTGGATGGAAGAATCGTGAAGCTGCTGTTGAACAAAGGGTCCTATGTTAAAATGTAACTTTGTTTTTTATTGAAATAAAGGGTCCTATGTTAAAATGTAACTTGTTTGTCTTTTCTTTGAAATAGCTTTTGATTTCAGTAAATATGACCTCCTAATGCTGTAAATTCTTAAGATGGGCATTTCAGTTCATAAAAACCTATAAAATGTTATAAAACTCTGTTGTGCGTAATAATGTGGAACAGTGCATTTTAAGTTTTTTATTTTTTAAAAATTCTGTGATCATTCGGAGGTTTGTTCAATAAAATTAGAATTCATCAAAATAATGGTTGATGACTTGAAAATTATGCTGACTCATTTTGCATCGACTATTTAGGAAAATCTGAGATAAATGTCACTTGCATAATAATTTGGAACACGGTGTAAGTGCGATTGCTGGTGTATTTACTCGTCGTGTCCACCGGAGGACGGCAAATCCCCGCCGCAGCTGCAGCGGCAGCGCTTAAATGTCTTCCCGGCCGCCTGGAACTCTGCACGGGGCGTGTTTCGTCCCGCGCAGCGGTACCAGATCGCGCTGCGCCGTCAGCCGAGCCGCGCGCGGTCCGCTGGAAGTCTACACTGTGTTCCAAATTATTATGCAAATTGTATTTATGTGTCATAAAGATTACATTTTTTGTTTTTCAATTAAACTCATGGATGGTATTACGTGTCAGGGCTCTTTGGATCACTGAGATCAATCTCAGACACCGGGGATCATTACCGGCCAGTTGAGCCCAAATTAAGGAAAAACTACTTAAGAATGGTGTTCCACATTATTAAGCAGATAATTTGAAGTTCGCTTTGAGCAGTGGCGGACGCCAACCCACGACCGGTGGGAGAGCTCGGAGGGCGGATGGGCTTTCAAGGAAGCCCCCCAGGCCGGTCCCACTCGCACTTAGAATTTTTTTTTTTTTTGGCTTCCATAATGTACCGGGCGCGGACGCGAAACCCACGCCGGGCAGGAGAGCTCAAAAGCCGGGTAAGCATTCAAGGAAGCACCGTCTGGAGCTTCAGAGCCGTTCCGCCTGACTTTTAACGTAGAGTACCGGGCGCAAACCACTAACTCAAGCCCGGCATGGCAGCTCGAAAGGCGGCTAAGCATTCAAGGAAGCACCGTCTGGAGCTTCAGAGCCGTTCCGCCTGACTTTTAACGTAGAGTACCGGGCGCAAACCACTAACTCAAGCCCGGCATGGCAGCTCGAAAGGCGGCTAAGCATTCAAGGAAGCACCGTCTGGAGCTTCAGAGCCGTTCCGCCTGACTTTTAACGTAGAGTACCGGGCGCAAACCACTAACTCAAGCCCGGCATGGCAGCTCGAAAGGCGGCTAAGCATTCAAGGAAGCACCGTCTGGAGCTTCAGAGCCGTTCCGCCTGACTTTTAACGTAGAGTACCGGGCGCAAACCACTAACTCAAGCCCGGCATGGCAGCTCGAAAGGCGGCTAAGCATTCAAGGAAGCACCGTCTGGAGCTTCAGAGCCGTTCCGCCTGACTTTTAACGTAGAGTACCGGGCGCAAACCACTAACTCAAGCCCGGCATGGCAGCTCGAAAGGCGGCTAAGCATTCAAGGAAGCACCGTCTGGAGCTTCAGAGCCGTTCCGCCTGACTTTTAACGTAGAGTACCGGGCGCAAACCACTAACTCAAGCCCGGCATGGCAGCTCGAAAGGCGGCTAAGCATTCAAGGAAGCACCGTCTGGAGCTTCAGAGCCGTTCCGCCTGACTTTTAACGTAGAGTACCGGGCGCAAACCACTAACTCAAGCCCGGCATGGCAGCTCGAAAGGCGGCTAAGCATTCAAGGAAGCACCGTCTGGAGCTTCAGAGCCGTTCCGCCTGACTTTTAACGTAGAGTACCGGGCGCAAACCACTAACTCAAGCCCGGCATGGCAGCTCGAAAGGCGGCTAAGCATTCAAGGAAGCACCGTCTGGAGCTTCAGAGCCGTTCCGCCTGACTTTTAACGTAGAGTACCGGGCGCAAACCACTAACTCAAGCCCGGCATGGCAGCTCGAAAGGCGGCTAAGCATTCAAGGAAGCACCGTCTGGAGCTTCAGAGCCGTTCCGCCTGACTTTTAACGTAGAGTACCGGGCGCAAACCACTAACTCAAGCCCGGCATGGCAGCTCGAAAGGCGGCTAAGCATTCAAGGAAGCACCGTCTGGAGCTTCAGAGCCGTTCCGCCTGACTTTTAACGTAGAGTACCGGGCGCAAACCACTAACTCAAGCCCGGCATGGCAGCTCGAAAGGCGGCTAAGCATTCAAGGAAGCACCGTCTGGAGCTTCAGAGCCGTTCCGCCTGACTTTTAACGTAGAGTACCGGGCGCAAACCACTAACTCAAGCCCGGCATGGCAGCTCGAAAGGCGGCTAAGCATTCAAGGAAGCACCGTCTGGAGCTTCAGAGCCGTTCCGCCTGACTTTTAACGTAGAGTACCGGGCGCAAACCACTAACTCAAGCCCGGCATGGCAGCTCGAAAGGCGGCTAAGCATTCAAGGAAGCACCGTCTGGAGCTTCAGAGCCGTTCCGCCTGACTTTTAACGTAGAGTACCGGGCGCAAACCACTAACTCAAGCCCGGCATGGCAGCTCGAAAGGCGGCTAAGCATTCAAGGAAGCACCGTCTGGAGCTTCAGAGCCGTTCCGCCTGACTTTTAACGTAGAGTACCGGGCGCAAACCACTAACTCAAGCCCGGCATGGCAGCTCGAAAGGCGGCTAAGCATTCAAGGAAGCACCGTCTGGAGCTTCAGAGCCGTTCCGCCTGACTTTTAACGTAGAGTACCGGGCGCAAACCACTAACTCAAGCCCGGCATGGCAGCTCGAAAGGCGGCTAAGCATTCAAGGAAGCACCGTCTGGAGCTTCAGAGCCGTTCCGCCTGACTTTTAACGTAGAGTACCGGGCGCAAACCACTAACTCAAGCCCGGCATGGCAGCTCGAAAGGCGGCTAAGCATTCAAGGAAGCACCGTCTGGAGCTTCAGAGCCGTTCCGCCTGACTTTTAACGTAGAGTACCGGGCGCAAACCACTAACTCAAGCCCGGCATGGCAGCTCGAAAGGCGGCTAAGCATTCAAGGAAGCACCGTCTGGAGCTTCAGAGCCGTTCCGCCTGACTTTTAACGTAGAGTACCGGGCGCAAACCACTAACTCAAGCCCGGCATGGCAGCTCGAAAGGCGGCTAAGCATTCAAGGAAGCACCGTCTGGAGCTTCAGAGCCGTTCCGCCTGACTTTTAACGTAGAGTACCGGGCGCAAACCACTAACTCAAGCCCGGCATGGCAGCTCGAAAGGCGGCTAAGCATTCAAGGAAGCACCGTCTGGAGCTTCAGAGCCGTTCCGCCTGACTTTTAACGTAGAGTACCGGGGCGCAAACCACTAACTCAAGCCGGCATTGGCAGCTCGAAAGGCGGCTAAGCATTCAAGGAAGCACCGTCTGGAGCTTCAGAGCCGTTCCGCCTGACTTTTAACGTAGAGTACCGGGCGCAAACCACTAACTCAAGCCCGGCATGGCAGCTCGAAAGGCGGCTAAGCATTCAAGGAAGCACCGTCTGGAGCTTCAGAGCCGTTCCGCCTGACTTTTAACGTAGCGTACCGGGCGCAAACCACTAACTCAAGCCCGGCATGGCAGCTCGAAAGGCGGCTAAGCATTCAAGGAAGCACCGTCTGAGCTTCAGAGCCGTTTCCGCCTGACTTTTAACGTAGAGTACCGGGCGCAAACCACTAACTCAAGCCCGGCATGGCAGCTCGAAAGGCGGCTAAGCATTCAAGGAAGCACCGTCTGGAGCTTCAGAGCCGTTCCGCCTGACTTTTAACGTAGAGTACCGGGCGCAAACCACTAACTCAAGCCCGGCATGGCAGCTCGAAAGGCGGCTAAGCATTCAAGGAAGCACCGTCTGGAGCTTCAGAGCCGTTCCGCCTGACTTTTAACGTAGAGTACCGGGCGCAAACCACTAACTCAAGCCCGGCATGGCAGCTCGAAAGGCGGCTAAGCATTCAAGGAAGCACCGTCTGGAGCTTCAGAGCCGTTCCGCCTGACTTTTAACGTAGAGTACCGGGCGCAAACCACTAACTCAAGCCCGCATGGCAGCTCGAAAGGCGGCTAGCATTCAAGGAAGCACCGTCTGGAGCTTCAGAGCCGTTCCGCCTGACTTTTAACGTAGAGTACCGGGCGCAAACCACTAACTCAAGCCCGGCATGGCAGCTCGAAAGGCGGCTAAGCATTCAAGGAAGCACCGTCTGGAGCTTCAGAGCCGTTCCGCCTGACTTTTAACGTAGAGTACCGGGCGCAAACCACTAACTCAAGCCCGGCATGGCAGCTCGAAAGGCGGCTAAGCATTCAAGGAAGCACCGTCTGGAGCTTCAGAGCCGTTCCGCCTGACTTTTAACGTAGAGTACCGGGCGCAAACCACTAACTCAAGCCCGGCGATGGCAGCTCGAAAGGCGGCTAAGCATTCAAGGAAGCACCGTCTGGAGCTTCAGAGCCGTTCCGCCTGACTTTTAACGTAGAGTACCGGGCGCAAACCACTAACTCAATCCCGGCATGCAGCTCGAAAGGCGGCTAAGCATTCAAGGAAGCACCGTCTGGAGCTTCAGAGCCGTTCCGCCTGACTTTTAACGTAGAGTACCGGGCGCAAACCACTAACTCAAGCCGGCATGGCAGCTCGAAAGGCGGCTAAGCATTCAAGGAAGCACCGTCTGGAGCTTCAGAGCCGTTCCGCCTGACTTTTAACGTAAGAGTACCGGGCGCAAACCACTACTCAAGCCCGGCATGGCAGCTCGAAAGGCGGCTAAGCATTCAAGGAAGCACCGTCTGGAGCTTCAGAGCCGTTCCGCCTGACTTTTAACGTAGAGTACCGGGCGCAAACCACTACTCAAGCCCGGCATGGCAGCTCGAAAGGCGGCTAAGCATTCAAGGAAGCACCGTCTGGAGCTTCAGAGCGTTCCGCCTGACTTTTAACGTAGAGTACCGGGCGGCAAACCACTAACTCAAGCCCGGCATGGCAGCTCGAAAGGCGGCTAAGCATTCAAGGAAGCACCGTCTGGAGCTTCAGAGCCGTTCCGCCTGACTTTTAACGTAGAGTACCGGGCGCAAACCACTAACTCAAGCCCGGCATGGCAGCTCGAAAGGCGGCTAAGCATTCAAGGAAGCACCGTCTGGAGCTTCAGAGCCGTTCCGCCTGACTTTTAACGTTAGAGTACCGGGCGCAAACCACTAACTCAAGCCGGCATGGCAGCTCGAAAGGCGGCTAAGCATTCAAGGAAGCACCGTCTGGAGCTTCAGAGCCGTTCCGCCTGACTTTTAACGTAGAGTACCGGGCGCAAACCACTAACTCAAGCCCGGCATGGCAGCTCGAAAGGCGGCTAAGCATTCAAGGAAGCACCGTCTGGAGCTTCAGAGCCGTTCCGCCTGACTTTTAACGTAGAGTACCGGGCGCAAACCACTAACTCAAGCCCGGCATGGCAGCTCGAAAGGCGGCTAAGCATTCAAGGAAGCACCGTCTGGAGCTTCAGAGCCGTTCCGCCTGACTTTTAACGTAGAGTACCGGGCGCAAACCACTAACTCAAGCCCGGCATGGCAGCTCGAAAGGCGGCTCTAAGCATTCAAGGAAGCACCGTCTGGAGCTTCAGAGCCGTTCGCCTGACTTTTAACGTAGAGTACCGGGCGCAAACCACTAACTCAAGCCCGGAATTGCAGCTCGAAAAGGCGGCTAAGCATTCAAGGAAGCACCGTCTGGAGCTTCAGAGCCGTTCCGCCTGACTTTAACGTAGAGTACCGGGCGCAAACCACTAACTCAAGCCGGCATGGCAGCTCGAAAGGCGGCTAAGCATTCAAGGAAGCACCGTCTGGAGCTTCAGAGCCGTTCCGCCTGACTTTTAACGTAGTGTACCGGGCGCAAAACCACTAACTCAGCCCGGCATGGCAGCTCGAAAGGCGGCTAAGCATTCAAGGAAGCACGTCTGGAGCTTCAGAGCCGTTCCGCCTGACTTTTAACGTAGAGTACCGGGCGCAAACCACTAACTCAAGCCCGGCATGGCAGCTCGAAAGGCGGCTAAGCATTCAAGGAAGCGACGCCGGCCGGTCCGCGGGCCAAATAGGGTCCAGTAAAGTACCGGGCGCGGCCACTAACGCCTTGTGGGCGGTCGCCTTGTGGCGGTCGGGGGGTGGCGGTCGGGGCTGGCGCTTGGGGCCGGTGGCGGTCGCCTTGTGGCGGTCGCCTTGTGGCGGTCGGGGGGGTGGCGGTCGGGGCTGGCGCTTGGGGCCAGTGGCGGTCGCCTTGTGGCGGTTCGCCTTGGGCGGTCGCCTTGTGGCGGTCGCCTTGTGGCGGTCGCCTTGTGGCGGTCGCCTTGTGGCGGTCGCCTTGTGGCGGGTCGGGGGTGGCGGTTCGGGCTGGCGCTTGGGGCCAGTGGCGGTCGCCTTGTGGCGGTCGCCTTGTGGCGGTCGCCTTGTGGCGGTCGACTCTGTGGCGGTCGCCTCTGTGGCGGTCGCCTTGTGGCGGTCGGGGGGTGGCGGTCGGGGCTGGCGCTTGGGGCCAGTGGCGGTCGCCTTGTGGCGGTCGCCTTGTGGCGGTCGCCTTTGTGGCGGTCGCCTTTGTGGCGGTCGCCTTGTGGCGGTCGGGGGGTGGCGGTCGGGGCTGGCGCTTGGGCCGGTGGCGGTCGCCTTGTGGCGGTCGCCTTGTGGCGGTCGCCTTGTGGCGGTCGCCTTGTGGCTGGTCGCCTATGTGGCGGTCGGGGGGGTGGCGGTCGGGGCTGGCGCTTGGGGCCGGTGGCGGTCGCCTTGTGGCGGTCGCCTTGTGGCGGTCGCCCTTGTGGCGGTCGGGGGGTGGCGGTCGGGGGCTGGCGCTTGGGGCTGGCGTCCGCCAATAGTGGTTTAATTTCGGGAGGAAGATTGAATTTTCGTCCCAAGCCGCCGCTGGAGAAAATTTTAGGTACCAGGAGTGGATTTTTTTTGTCCACTCAGGAGGGGGACGTTGGCTGGTATGGTGTCCGGGGGAAAGTGCTCTTTCTCGGCCAGGAGAAAGATTAGACTCCCAGCCCGCCGCTGGAGAAAATTCTAGGTACCAGGAGTGGATTTTTTTTTGTCCACTCAGGAGGGGGACGTGCTTGTTGTCCGGGGAAAGTGCTCTTTGCTCGGCCAGGAGAAAGATTAGACTCCCAGCCCGCCGCTGGAGAAAATCTAGGTACCAGGAGTGGATTTTTTTTGTCCACTCAGGAGGGGGACGTGCTTTGTTGTCCGGGGAGAGTGCTCTTTTTCCTCTGGCCAGGAGAAAGATTAGACTCCCAGCCCGCCGCTGGAGAAAATTCTAGGTACCAGGAGTGGATTTTTTTTGTTCCACTCAGGAGGGGGACGTGCTTTGTTGTCCGGGGAGAGTGCTCTTTTCTCGGCCAGGAGAAAGATTAGACTCCAGCCCGCCCGCTGGAGAAATTCTAGTACCAGGAGTGGATTTTTTTTGTCCACTCAGGAGGGGACGGTGCTTTGTTGTCCGGGGAGAGTGCCTGGTCCCCGGACCTGGCCTCTTAGGCGCGCCCGCTGTCATTCTCCGGAGATTAAGTTATACTAAGGGGAGGCTGCCTCCTCCCGCCTGCTGCCCGAGGATGCTGCCTCATCCCCGGACTGGCCTCTTGCGCGCGCCCGCTGTCATTCTCCGGAGACTAAGTTATACTAAGGGGAGGCTGCCTCCTCCCGCCTGCTGCCGTGGATGCTGCCCTCATCCCCGGGGACTGGCCTCTTGCGCGCGCCCGCTGTCATTCTCCGGAGACTAAGTTATACTAAGGGGAGGCTGCCTCCTCCCGCCTGCTGCCCGAGGATGCTGCCTCATCCCCGGACTGGCCTCTTGCGCGCGCCCCGCTGTCATTCTCCGGAGACTAAGTTATACTAAGGGGAGGCTGCCTCCTCCCGCCTGCTGCCGAGGATGCTGCCTCATCCCCGGACTGGCCTCTTGCGCGCGCCCGCTGTCATTCTCCGGAGACTAAGTTATACTAAGGGAGGCTGCCTCCTCCCGCCTGCTGCCCGAGG